>NC_133328.1:640877634-640992634 GCF_042186555.1 Aquarana catesbeiana
CTACCATGACCATGATACATGAGATTAACTACTATTAGATCTACAATGACGGCACAGTGGTGTAGTGGATAGCACTTTCGCCAAGCAGTAAGAAGGGTCGCTGGTTCGAATCCCAACCACGACACTACCTGCCTGGAGTTTGCATGTTCTCCCTGTGCCTGCGTGGGTTTCCTCCGGGTACTTCGGATTCCTCCCACACTCCAAAGACATGCTGGTAGGTTAAATGGATTTTGTCTAAATTGTCCCTAGTATGTATGAATGTGAGTTAGGGACCTTAGATTGTAAGCTCCGTGAGGGTAGGGACTGATGTGAATGTACAATGTATATGTAAAGCGCTGCGTAAATTGATGGCGCTATATAAGTACCTGAAATAAATAAATAAAATAAATAAATCAATTAAAGCCATTAAATCAACTACTACTAGATCTACCATGACTGGGATCCATAAGACAAAACACCTACTAGATCTACCATGACCATGATACATGAGACCAACTACTACTAGATCTACCATGACTGGGATCCATAAGACAAAACACCTACTAGATCTACCATGACCACGATACATGAGACCAACTACTACTAGATCTACCATGACTGGGATCCATAAGACAATACACCTACTAGATCTACCATGACCATGATACATGAGACCAACTACTACTAGATCTACCATGACCACAAAGGGTCTCTTTAGTGGCCCTTCTAAATGAAGTCAGGTTTGGGGCTGTCTGAGAACTGACCTCCAATGCTGTTAATAGGAAGTCGTAGATGCCGCCCCGGTTAGTGGGGTCCATCAGGTCCTGGATGAAGTGGATTTCAGCTCCTAAGTGTTGTATCCTGTAATAACAAACAATATGATGGTCACACAATAATTAAACCAATAAATATAAAGTAGAAATATGGTTGAAACCTAATCAAGCTTAGACTAAGGCCTACCCCCATTCGAAGCCCTATATTAACTACCCTGAAAGGGAAAGATGCTTATACAACGTACTTGCCTAATCCAAGAATGCTCCGGTTTGGTCATGTAATCGGCTCCCAGCAGCAGGTTCAGGGGAGAGGAGGGAAAGCAGATGCCCCATAGTAAGTCTATGGGTGACGTCATCATCGCTCAGGCTTTTCAACCGTACAGTCTGATCACTAGGGGAGGGGAGACTGAGGAAATGCTTCCTCCTCCTTCTACAAAGTTACAATGTACAGTCTGATCACTGGGGGAGGGGAGACTGAGGAAATGCTTCCTCCTCCTTCTACAAAGTTACAATGTACAGTCTGATCACTGGGGGAGGGGAGACTGAGGAAATGCTTCCTCCTCCTTCTACAAAGTTACAATGTACAGTCTGATCACTGGGGGAGGGGAGACTGAGGAAATGCTTCCTCCTCCTTCTACAAAGTTACAATGTACAGTCTGATCACTGGGGGAGGGGAGACTGAGGAAATGCTTCCTCCTCCTTCTACAAAGTTACAATGTACAGTCTGATCACTGGGGGAGGGGAGACTGAGGAAATGCTTCCTCCTCCTTCTACAAAGTTACAATGTACAGTCTGATCACTGGGGGAGGGGAGACTGAGGAAATGCTTCCTCCTCCTTCTACAAAGTTACAATGTACAGTCTGATCACTGGGGGAGGGGAGACTGAGGAAATGCTTCCTCCTCCTTCTACAAAGTTACAATGTACAGTCTGATCACTGGGGGAGGGGAGACTGAGGAAATGCTTCCTCCTCCTTCTACAAAGTTACAATGTACAGTCTGATCACTGGGGGAGGGGAGACTGAGGAAATGCTTCCTCCTCCTTCTACAAAGTTACAATGTACAGTCTGATCACTGGGGGAGGGGTGACTGAGGAAATGCTTCCTCCTCCTTCTACAAAGTTACAATGTACAGTCTGATCACTGGGGGAGGGGAGACAGAGGAAATGCTTCCTCCTGTGTGCAGCAGACTGACAACGTCGTCTCAGCCTAGGCAAAATCACAGATTTTTTTTTCATGAGAAAAGGTGGAGCTTTTCTGAACTATGACACTGTTGCTGCATATTACATTTTTCCTGAAAATCTGTGAAGTTCCTGTAAGTGATCGATGTAATTACCCGGCTCGGGACACAACATAAATGAGGAGGGGCAGCAGATCGTCCATCGGGAGTTTATAATCCTTCTCCACCACCCGGGAGACGGTCAGCTCGATCTCTTGGTACGTCTTCAGGATGATCTGCAGCTTCTCTTTGGGGTCCACAGTGGTGCTGGAAGAGGGAAAAGTCGTCTTTCAGAATTATAAAATGTATTTATTTGTAGCAAATATTTATAAAATGTTTTTATTTGTAGCAAATATTCATAAAATGTATTAATTTGTAGCGAATATTCATAAAATGTATTAATTTGTAGCAAATATTTATAAAATAGATATTAGAGGTCCTCCGGGATTCAAGCAATTAATTCATTAAAAAAATGTGGCTGAAACTGTCTACCACCATTGGGGTACCATGAGCTGTGAAAGGCACCCCAACACAATACCCTGACGCACTACCACTGACCTGCCTTGTAGCGCAGCGCTCAGTTGTGCCCCCCCCCCCCTCCCGCATTGTGGTGCGTTGGAGAAAGGTGTGTGTGTGCTCATTGGTCCGTTGTGTGGTGGCCGCCTACGAAAAATATTGTGCGCTAAATACAACGCAGTGTAAAAGGACCTTATCCTTATCCGATATCTAACCTCAGTTTTAGCAGTTAAAGCGGAAATTCCACCCAAAAATGGAACTTCCGCTTTTCCGGTTCCTACCCTCCCCCTCCGGTGTCACATTTGGCACCTTTCAGGGGGGAGGGGGGAGCAGATAACTGTATAATCCAGGTATTTGCTCCCACTTCCTTAGATTCCGCAGCGATCTACAGCATGTCCGGACCCTCCTCCGTCCCCCCCGCTGTCTTCTGGGAGACACACGGGTCCCAGAAGACAGCAGGGACCAGTGAGGATGCGCAGGGCGACTCGCGCATTTGCAGTAGGGAACCAGGCTGTGAAGCCGCAAGGCTTCTCTTCCTGATTCCCTTACGTAAGATGCCAGCGCCTCCACCCGGGAGCCGAGGGACAGATCAGCTTTGGGTGAGGACATCACGGGGCGCCCTGGACAGCTAAGTGTCCTAATATTTAAAAGTCAGCAGCTACAGTATTTGTAGCTGCTGACTTTTATTTTATTTTTTTTCGGCGGAACTCCGCTTTAAGAGACACTGAGCCATTAAAAATGTAACTCCACTTTTGTTTAGAAAAAACACCCCCTCCCCCTCTGGGTGGTCTTTGTACATTTCGGGGATTATAACAAACTTTGTTGCAGATTCCTATCTTTTGTTATTCTGAAGAAAAAGCTGTTTGTTTGTCTGTGTCCATGTGCAAAGTGAATGGGAGTTATTTTATAATTATCAGTCTGCTGCTGCACCTGCAGGGCTCTAATGAGGAAAGTGACAGGGTCTGTATTAGGGGTGTACCGAATGGAAACCGAAAATGAAGGATGCACTAGGCTGAAAACCGATACCAAAAATTACAGTTTTTAAAAAATATTTATATTTTTTACATATAAAATTGTATTATTCAAGTTTTTAATTAAGATCAATTCAAAAATGAATATGAATGTATTGTTAGCCATTATTGGCACCTTTAGTGCAAAAAAAGCTCAAGAAAAATGCAGTCTGCCCGTCATATGCAGATCAGAGCGGCGATCTCCATGTGTCACAAAGCGGATTTGAATTGCCCGGGCCGCAGTAACAATGTCCCGCCTCCTGCATTTCATGCTCCCAACTTTGTGGGAACAGTTTGGAGACGGCCCCTTCCTGTTCCAACATGACTGCCCACCAGTGCACAAAGCAAGGTCTATAAAGACATGGATGAGCGAGTTTGGGGTGGAGGAACCTGCCATGAAATGTCTTGGTATGCTGACGCCTTAAGAGTTCCCTTCACTGGAACTAAGGGGCCAAACCCCACCCCTGAAAAACAACCCCCACTCCATAATCCCCCATCCACCAAATGATTTGGAGCAGTGCACAAAGCAAGGTCCATAAAGACATGGATGAGCGAGTCTGGGGTGGAGGAACTTGACTGGCCTGCATCCCAAAATCCCATTCATCCCAAAGGTGTTCTATCTGGTTGAGGTCAGGACTCTGTGCAGGCTAGTCAGGTTCCTCCACCCCAAACTCGCTCATCCATGTCTTTATGGACCTTGCTTTGTGCACTGCTCCAAATCATTTGGTGGATGGGGGATTATGGAGTGGGGGTTGTTTTTCAGGGGTGGGGTTTGGCCCCTTAGTTCCAGTGAAGGGAACTCTTAAGGCGTCAGCATACCAAGACATTTCATGGCAGGTTCCTCCACCCCAAACTCGCTCATCCATGTCTTTATAGACCTTGCTTTGTGCACTGCTGTGCAGTCATGTTTGAACAGGAAGGGGCCGTCCCCAAACTGTTCTCACAAACTTGGGAGCATAAAATTGTCCAAAATGTCTTGGTATGCTGACTCCTTTAGCGTTCCCTTTCTGGAATTGCTCGATCCTGAGCCTTGCTCTGTATGTCCATGGCACACAGAACGTGTCTCGGCCCTGCCCACTGCTCCTTTCTCACTGGCTGTGTTTGACAGCAGAAGGAGCCAATGGCTCAGGTTGTTGTCTATGAGCCAATGGGGAGGGAGAGAGTCGCTGCTCAGGCACACTGCTGGATGGAGATCGGGCTCAGGTAGGTATAAAGGGGGGCTGGGGGGAAGCTGCATGCAGAAGGTTTTCTACCTGCATAGAATAATAATAGCATAGAATATATTAAAGGTAAAAAAAAAAAAAAAACTTTCATTCTAAATACATACTAAAAACTTAGCAGTATGTCTGCAATGGATTTTATTACTAGGATCCATATTGCCTCCACTTACATGATCTTCTGCAGACACTCCGTAGCTGAATGGAAACACTTATGCCGCACTATGGAATATCTCTGAAAAAGAAATGGACTTTGATCAGTTACATTGTATTCCCTCACTGATATTGTACGAATAAATACAACTAAAATAATACAACAAAAGCTGCTGTGTTCGTTTCCTCTATATGTGAAAAATAAAGTGGACCTGAATACTAAATCTCACCATTTTTCTAGTTAAATAAATGGAAATGCATCTCAACGCATGTGTTAAGACGTGTGCCAATGCACGCCATGATACACGTAAACACGTCATGGCAAGCATCAATGTAACCAGGGCTTTTTTTTTTTTACTGGGAACGCGGTTCTGTCACCGCCAGCATTGTATATATGTATTTGCAAGGGGTGCTGGCTTGTGCTGGAGGGTCTACTTATGCTGGCTGCTGGGGGGGCGGGGGGGGGGGGGTTGCATGGGGTATATTGTTGCTAGTGGGGATCTAATGTTACTGGGAAAGTTCTTATGTTGCTGGGGTTCAGTTGTTGTTAGGAGGGATCTGCTGTTGAGGGAGACATCTACTGTTCCTGGCTGCTGGATGGTCTATTGATGCTGGGGGGGGGATCGATTGTTGCTATTGGGAGTCTTCTATAGTTGCCGGGGTGGATCTATTGTTGCAGGGGGGTATTTTGTTGCGGGGGATGTATTGTTGTTGGGCGGGGCTCTATTGTTGCTGAGGAGGGGCCTATTGTTGCTGGGAGGTCTATAAATGCTGGGGGGGGGGATCTATTGTTGAGGGAGGCATCGCTTGTTCCTGGCTGCTGAATGGTCTATTGATGCAGGCTGCTGGGGGATCTATTGTTGCTATTGGGAGTCTATTGTTGCTATTGGGGGTCTATTGTTGCCTGGGTGGATCTATTTTTACTGGGGAGTATTTTGTTTGAGGGGGTGTATTGTTGCTGGGGGAGTGGTCTATTGTTGCTGGAGGGAGTCTATTGCTGCTAAGGGGGTGTCTATAGACGCTGCGGGGATCTATTGACCTATTATACAGCCTTTCCTATTATTGAAAAATTCCATACACATTTTTTGCATTTCTTTCACAGTTCCTGGCTGCTAGATGGCCTATTGATGCTGGCTGCTGGGGGATCTATTGTTGCTATTGGGGGGTCTATTGTTGCCTTGGTGGATCTATTGATTCTGGGGGTATTATGTTGCTGGAGAGTGGTCTATTGTTGCTGGAGGGGGTATATTGCTGCTGGGGGGGGGGGGGATCTATTGTGGAAGGAGGCTTTGATTGTTCCTGGCTGCTGGATGGTTTACTAATGCTGGCTGCTGGGGGGGCGATCTATTGTTGCTATCAGAGGCAGGGCCGGTGTTCTGACATATAGTGTCCTCCTATCAGATAGTGTCCGCCCCGTACTGCGCAGTACGGAGCAGCAGGAGATGCCGAAAATGTCTGAAGTTGATCAGCTGACCATCAGCTGTACACGGCACTCGGGCACCTGTTAGCGATGGCTGTGTAAGAGGGCCCCTCGCGGGCTCGCTTCGCTCGCCACGCTTCGGGCACGGCCTCGCTGCGCTCGGCAACTATTTATTCTCACTCTATGTCCACTTGGATAGTAGGGAATGATCCTGGACATAGGGTAAGAATAAATGCGCAGGCGCCGTGTACAGCTGACGACCAGCTGTTGAACTTCGGAGACTTTCGGCGTCTCGTTTGTCCTCCGTACTGCGCCTGCGCAGTACAGGGCGGACACTTCTGGATAGGGGACTGTATTCAACAAGACACCGGTACAAGGCAGGGGCGGAGAGGGCACTTGCCCTGGGCGGTACCATTTGGTATAGGGGGGGGGGGGGGGCAGCTGTGAGCTCCTGCATGATCCTCCCTTCCCTTCCCTCAGCACACAACTACACTTTTACTACCCTACGGAGGAGTCCCGTTGTCTCTGCCAGCGCCGTGACGTCACTCATGGACGGAGGCGAGGTGGGAGGACGCAGAGAGGAGCGCAGGGAGGCGGGAGCTGAGAGCTGAGAGCTGAGAGCTGAGCTGAGAGCTGAGAGCTGAGAGCTGAGAGCTGAGCTGAGAGCTGAGAGCTGAGAGCTGAGAGCTGAGCTGAGAGCTGAGAGCTGAGAGCTGAGAGCTGAGAGCTGAGCTGAGCTGAGAGCTGAGAGCTGAGCTGAGAGCTGAGCTGAGAGCTGAGAGCTGAGCTGTGTCGTGTCGTGTCGTGTCGTGTCGTGTCGGCGCGCTGTCTGTCTCAAGCGGAGCCGAGCTGAGGAGCTGCTGCCTGGCTGGATTCAATCTGGAAGGTAGAAGAGCGCAGTGCCAGTGTTCTGACTCAGATATTCAGCAGTGGTGGTCACTGGTCATTAACCTCGCCTCCTCCCCTCCCCCCAATCCAGACATTTAGTAATCTGTTTTTTAGTGTTTACTTACACAAGTTCAGACTCATAACTTTGGGGGGAGGGGAGGAGGCGAGGTTAATGACCAGTGACCACCACTGCTGAATACCCCACAACACTGTGCAATACTCTGCAATACCCCGAAATACTCTGCAATACCCCACAACACTATGCAATACTCTGCAATACCCCCACAATACTCTGCAATACCCCACAACACTGTGCAATACTCTGCAATACCCCACAATACTGTGCAATACTCTGCAATACCCCACAATACTGTGCAATACTCTGCAATACCCCGCAATACTGTGCAATACTCTGCAATACCCCACAACACTGTGCAATACTCTGCAATACCCCACAATACTGTGCAATACTCTGCAATACCCCGCAATACTGTGCAATACTCTGCAATACCCCGAAATACTCTGCAATACCCCACAACACTGTGCAATACTCTGCAATACCCCGAAATACTCTGCAATACCCCACAACACTGTGCAATACTCTGCAATACCCCCACAATACTCTGCAATACCCCACAACACTGTGCAATACTCTGCAATACCCCGCAATACTGTGCAATACTCTGCAATACCCCGCAATACTGTGCAATACTCTGCAATACCCCGAAATACTCTGCAATACCCCGCAATACTATGCAATACTCTGCAATACCCCGAAATACTCTGCAATACCCCACAACACTGTGCAATACTCTGCAATACCCCCACAATACTCTGCAATACCCCACAACACTGTGCAATACTCTGCAATACCCCCACAATACTCTGCAATACCCCGAAATACTCTGCAATACCCCACAATACTGTGCAATACCCCACAACACTGTGCAATACTCTGCAATACCCCACAACACTGTGCAATACTGTGCAATACCCCACAACACTGTGCAATACTCCACAATACTGTGCAATACTGTGCAATACTCTGCAATACCCCCACAATACTGTGCAATACCCCACAACACTGTGCAATACTCTGCAATACCCCACAATACTCTGCAATACCCCACAACACTGTGCAATACTGTGCAATACCCCACAATACTGTGCAATACCCCACAATACTGTGCAATACTGTGCAATACCCCACAATACTGTGCAATACTCCACAATACTCTGCAATACTGTGCAATACCCCACAATACTCTGCAATACCCCACAATACTGTGCAATACTCTGCAATACCCCGAAATACTCTGCAATACCCCACAATACTGTGCAATACCCCGCAACACTGTGCAATACTCTGCAATACCCCACAATACTCTGCAATACCCCACAACACTGTGCAATACTGTGCAATACTCTGCAATACCCCGAAATACTCTGCAATACCCCGCAATACTGTGCAATACTCTGCAATACCCCACAATACTCTGCAATACCCCACAACACTGTGCAATACCCCACAACACTGTGCAATACTCCACAATACTCTGCAATACTGTGCAATACCCCACAATACTGTGCAATACCCCACAATACTGTGCAATACTCTGCAATACTGTGCAATACCCCACAATACTGTGCAATACCCCACAATACTCTGCAATACCCCACAATACTGTGCAATACTGGGCAATACCCCACAACACTGTGCAATACTCTGCAATACCCCCACAATACTCTGCAATACCCCACAACACTGTGCAATACTCTGCAATACTCCACAATACTGTGCAATACTCTGCAATACCCCCACAATACTCTGCAATACCCCACAACACTGTGCAATACTCTGCAACACTGTGCAATACTCTGCAATACCCCCACAATACTCTGCAATACTCCACAATACTGTGCAATACCCCACAACACTGTGCAATACTCTGCAATACCCCACAACACTGTGCAATACTCTGCAATACTGTGCAATACTCTGCAATACCCCACAATACTGTGCAATACTCCACAACACTGTGCAATACTCTGCAATACCCCACAACACTGTGCAATACTCTGCAATACTGTGCAATACTCTGCAATACCCCACAATACTGTGCAATACTCCACAACACTGTGCAATACTCTGCAATACCCCACAACACTGTGCAATACTCTGCAATACCCCACAACACTGTGCAATACTCTGCAATACCCCGCAACACTGTGCAATACTCTGCAATACCCCACAATACTCTGCAATACCCCACAACACTGTGCAATACCCCACAACACTGTGCAATACTCCACAATACTCTGCAATACTGTGCAATACTGTGCAATACCCCACAATACTGTGCAATACTCCGCAATACTCTGCAATACTGTGCAATACCCCACAATACTCTGCAATACCCCACAATACTGTGCAATACTGGGCAATACCCCACAACACTGTGCAATACTGTGCAATACCCCCACAATACTCTGCAATACCCCACAACACTGTGCAATACTCTGCAATACTCCACAATACTGTGCAATACTCTGCAATACCCCCACAATACTCTGCAATACCCCACAACACTGTGCAATACTCTGCAATACCCCCACAATACTCTGCAATACTCCACAATACTGTGCAATACCCCACAACACTGTGCAATACTCTGCAATACTCCACAACACTGTGCAATACTCTGCAATACCCCACAACACTGTGCAATGCTCTGCAATACTGTGCAATACTCCACAACACTGTGCAATACTCTGCAATACCCCACAACACTGTGCAATACTCTGCAATACCCCACAACACTGTGCAATACTCTGCAATACCCCACGATACTGTGCAATACTCTGCAATACCCCACAATACTGTGCAATACTCTGCAATACCCCACAACACTGTGCAATACTCTGCAATACCCCACAATACTGTGCAATACTCTGCAATACCCCACAACACTGTGCAATACTCTGCAATACCCCACAACACTGCAATACTCTGCAATACCCCCTCAATACTCTGCAATACCCCACAATATTGTGCAATACTCTGCAATACCCCACAACACTGTGCAATACTCTGCAATACCCCCACAATACTCTGCAATACTCTGCAATACCCCCACAATACTCTGCAATACTCCACTAAACTGTGCAATACTCTGCAATACCCCACAATACTGTGCAATACTCTGCAATGCCCCACAATACTGTGCAATACTCTGCAATACCCCACAATACTGTGCAATACTCTGCAATGCTCTGCAATACCCCGAAATACTCTGCAATACCCCGCAATACTCTGCAATACTTTGCAATACTCTGCAATAGCCTCTAATACTCTGCAATACCCCGCAACACTGTGCAATATTCTGCAATACCCCACAACACTGTGCAATATTCTGCAATACCCCACAATACTGTGCAATACTCTGCAATACCCCGCAACACTGTGCAATATTCTGCAATACCCCGCAATACTCTGCAATGCCCCACAATACTCTGCAATACTTTGAAATACCCCACAATACTGTGCAATGCTCTGCAATGACGACATTGATTCTTTATTAAAACCGGGGGGGGGGGGGGGCGCAGTTTGCCATCTTCGCCCTGGGCACCAAATGGCCTTGTCCCAGCACTGATCAGAGGTCTATTGTTGCTGGGGTGGATCTATTGTTTCTGGGGGTGTATTGTTGCTGGGGGAGCACTCTATTTTTGCTAGAGGGCGTCTATTAATGCTAGGGGATCTACACATTTCTTAGTACCACAAAATGATACTTTGGTTTTGTATTCTCTAAAAGGGGCAGTGCTCAGAGGTGGGTAGGGGGTGGAACCAAGTGGCAGTGCTCATAGGTGGGTAGGGGGTGGAACCAAGGGGCAGTACTCAAAGTTGGGTAGGGGGTGGAACCAAGGGGCAGTGCTCACTGGTGGTTAGAGGGTGGAACCACAGGGCAGTGCTCAGAGGTGGGTAGGGGGTGGAATCAAGGGGCAGTGCTCAGAGGTGGTTAGATGGTGGAACCTAAGGGGCAGTGCTCAGAGGTGGGTAGAGGGTAGAACCAAGGGGCAGTGCTCAGAGGTGGGTAGAGGGTGGAACCAAGGGGCAGTGCTCAGAGGTGGGTAGAGGGCGGAGACAAATGGTGACTCGGAAGGGGGGGGGGAGTGCCTGCACCTATTCTTTCAGAAAAAATTACCTGAATGTAACTAATAAGAATTCAGCACAAGCAAAGAAAACAGGAAGTTAGGAGATCACTAGAGCTGTGAACTAATCCAGCAGCAGAGGTGGCAGTTCCTGCCCATTGTGCCCCCCCCCCCCCCCCCCCCCCAAGCCTACCCATCGGCCCAGCCATGGACATGATTGTACAAGAGGTGCAACTCTCACACCCCAATGACTTGTTCTGCATCACAGGGAGGAACAAAAGAAGTCAACTTGTCAGCTATAGCTTCCAAGTATAATACCGGTTTTGGGTGGAGGTGACTTTTAACCCACGTGATGACCGGGCTTTTTCTGGCACTTTTTGTGTACAAGTTTAAATCAATATTTTTTGCTAGAAAATTACTTATAACCCCCCAAACATTATACATTTTCTTTTAGCAGAGAACCTAGGGAATAAAATGGCGATCATTGCAATTTTTTTTATGTCACAGTATTTGCGCAGCGGTTTTGCAAACACAATTAAAAATACAGATTAATGACATAAAAAATAAAAAAAACACAATAGTTACCCCAATTTTTTTGTATAATATGAAAGATGATGTTACGCCGGGTACATAGATACCTAACATGTCATGCTTTAACATTGCGCACGCTCGTGGATTGGCGACAAACTACGGTACTTTAAAATCTCCATAGGCGACACTTTAAACGCCTTTACAGGTTACCTGTTTAGAGTTACAGAGGGGGTCTATCACTAGAATTATTGCTCTCGCTCTATTGTTCGAAGCGATACCTCACATGTGTGGTGCAAATACTATTTACATATGTGTGTGCGACTTACGTATGCGTTCGCTTCTGCGCGCAAGCACGGAGGGATGGGGGGTAGGGCGCTTTTAAACTTTTTTTTTTCTTATTAATTTCACTTTTTAGTTTTTAGTTTTACAGTGTCCCTTTATTATTATTATTATTATTATTATTATTATTATTATTATATATTTTTTTTTTTTTTTTATCACTTTCATTCCTATTTTAAGGAATGTAAACATCTCTTGTAATAGAAATAAGGGATGACAGGTCCTGTTTATGGAGAGATCAAAAAGAACTCAAATCTCTTTAACTTTAAAAGCAAAAGATCAACCTTTTTTTTTATCTTTTGCGTTAAAAAAAAAAAAAAAGAAATAGTTTACTTCCAGTCTGGACTGGAAGTGACATCATGACGTCGCTCCGGTCCTCCAAGGCCATAGAGGTGTTCAAAGAGTAACTACTCTTTGATTATCTATGGGAGCAGCCGACCGCACCATCAGATCGTTTCTCGCGCGAACCAGTGCAAAAGATAAGCCAGAGAAACACTGGTGAGCGGCGGGAGGGGCGTTGTGGGGGGTTAATGTTCCCTCCCACCACTTCGAAAACCGTTTCAGCGGCTGATGAGCCAATCGGAACTGTTTCATGAAAAAAGCCAGCCACTGGCTGCAAAAAAACAGGGTTATGGCTGATATCTTCAGCCATAATCCCGGTAAACCACTTGTAGACCGCAACGTCTATGTTCGTATTGCGGTCGGCAAGTGCTTTTTAACCAATCACCAGTCCAGACCCGGCCAAGGATCCTCCCCTCCCCCATGCAGGCTCTGTGCTGACTCTCACCTTTCTCCTCGGGGTGGGTATTGGCATTGGACTCGGGCCACTGATAACATTCCGGCTCCTCCGCACACCCCTGGCGTCAGCTAGTGATGAGGGCGTCAAAAGCTTTTTTTTTTTTTTTTTTGGTTGTTTTAGAATAAACGTTTATTGGAAGAATAATGTAACGGATTGCTCACATGCAGAAAACTGACCGAAAACAGGCCAAGCGGCAGCATGCTGGACCACTAGTGTTAGCTGGAAGGTTAAGCAGAACTCTATGCCCAATACATCCCATCTATTAAAGATGCCGGTAATTCTGCTTATATTTGGCCTTCCCTGGTTCCTCCCTCCCCCTTACCTACCCTATTATAGACTCTCTATGCAATGCAGGCAGATCATTGCTGGTGGGAGGGGCCAGCAGGGTGTTGTACATAGCTTCCTGAATACATCACAGCCCCCCCCCCGCCCCAGTACTCCTCTGAAGAGCTCTCAGTCCTGATACAAGAAGTGGGATGGTTCTTGGGGGCAGGGCCGGGACAAGAGGTGGGCAGGAGGGGCGGGTGCCCTGGGCACTGTGATAACATGTGAGGTGGGGGGGCACCACAAGGAGGTTGGGGGAAGGGGATTTGTGTTTGGAGGGGGAATTTTGTGGGTGGCAGGTGATAAGAATTGTTCCAGGAGGGGAAGTTTTGGGGGGTGTGCTAGGAGTGGTGATTTGAGGGGATTTTTGTTGGGAGGGGGGATGGGGGAAGAAGATGTGGGGGGTTTGTGCTACAAAAGGTAATATGGTAGGGGGGAGAGGATTTGTGCTAGATGGGGAATTTTTTTTTTTGGGGGGGGGGGGGGATTTGTGCTAGGAGGGGACATTTGGGGGGATTTGTGCTAAGATGGGGGATTGGGGAGAATTTGTGTTAGAAGGGGGGATTAGGAGCGGGGGGAGAGGATTTGTGCTCAGAAGGAGAATTTGAGGGATAGAGGATTTGTACTAGGAGAGGGGACTTTTTTTTGGGTGGGGGATATGGGGAATGAGAGGATTTGATGAGCTGGGAGGGGGTGGGGTGGCAGAGACTTGTGCCGGGAAGGAGATTTTGGGGGGTAAATTTGTATTGTGAGGAGGGGGAATGTATGCTTAGGGGATAAGCATGTAGATTTTTTTTTTTTTTTTGGTGGGGGGGCGGGGGGTTTTTGCTGACACATAATCCTCGTACATCTTGGGGGTGGGGCACAATTTGGCATGTTCGCCCTGGGCGCTAGGTGACCTTGTCCCGGCACTGCTTGGGGGGAGTTATGCAAATATCAAAATGCCTTGATGGGTGGGTCTGGCGGTACGGGCATTCCTAGGCAGGCTGTATTTTCATGCAGACCACCCTACATGACACCCGTGAGTAAGGCTCTATGATTGAAAGAACCGAAATCCAAAGGAATGAAAGGGGAGGGACCTTTAGGCTGAGGAGGAAAGGGCTAAGATGATGCTGAATGTCCTCCATGCCCCAAACACATTCAGTACATTATGCCTGTGTTCATACTCTACTTTACACAAATAGTTGTGAATAGCATTATAAAATATAGCAAAGTGAATACACCAATGTGCAGAAATCTATAAACAAATTTCTTTTTCTGCAATTCTTCCCAGTGCAACATTTACATCATTTACAGTTCCTTGAAAAAGTATTCACACCCCTTGAAAATTTTCCACATTTTGTCATGTTACAACCAAAAAAATGTAAATGTATTTTATTGGGATTTTATGTGATAGACCAACACAAAGTGGCACATAATTGTGAAGTGGAAGGAAAATAATAAATGGTTTTCATTTTTTTTTTTTACAAATAAATATGTGAAAAGTGTGTGTGTGTGTGGGGGGGCATTTGTATTTAGCCCCCTTTACTCTGATACCAATAACTTAGATCTAGTGGAACCAATTTGCCTTCAGAATTCACCTAATTAGTAAATAGAGCCCACCTGTGTGTAATTTAATCTCAGTATAAATACAGCGGTTCTGTGAAGCCCTCAGAGGTTTGTTAGAGAACCTTGGTGAACAAACAGCATCATGAAGGTCAAGGAACACACCAGACAGGTCAGGGATAAAGTTGTGGAGAAGTATAAAGCAGGGTTAGGTTTTAAAAAAATCTCCCAAGCTTTGAACATCTCACGGAGCTCTGTTCAATCCATCATCGGAAAATGGAAAGAGTATGGCACAACTGCAAACCTACCAAGACATGGCCGTCCACCTAAACTGACCGGCCGGGCAAGGAGAGCATTCATCAGAGAAGAGCCAAGAGGTCCATGGTAACTCTGGAGGAGCTGCAGAGATCCACAGCTCAGGTGGGAGAATCTGTCCACAGGACAACTATTAGTCGTGTTCTCCACAAATCTGCCCTTTATGGAAGAGTGACAAGAAGAAAGACATTGGTGAAAGAAAGTCATAAGAAGTCCTGTTTGTAGTTTGTGAGAAGCCATGTGGAGGACACAGCAAACATGTGGAAGAAGGTGCTCTGGTCAGATGAGACCAAAATTTAACTTTTTGGCCTAAAAGCAAAACGCTATGTGTGGGGGGAAAACTAACACTGCACATCACCCTGAACACACCATCCCCACTGTGAAACATGGTGGTGGCAGCATCATGTGGTGGGGATGCTTTTCTTCAGCAGGGACAGGGAAGCTGATCAGAGTTGATGGGAAGATGGATGGAGCCAAATACAGGGCAATCTTAGAAGAAAACCTGTTAGAGTCTGCAAAAGACTTGAGACTGGGGCGGAGGTTCACCTTCCAGCAGGACAACGACCCGAAACATACAGCCAGAGCTACAATGGAATGGTTTAGATCAAAGCATATTCATGTGTTAGAATGGACCAGTCACAGTCCAGACCTAAATCACATTGAGAATCTGTGGCAAGACTTGAAAATTGCTGTTCACAGACGCTCTCCATCCAATCTGACAGAGCTTGAGATATTTTACAAAGAAGAATGGGCAAAAATGTCTCTCCAGAAAGACTTGCAACTGTAATTGCATAGAAAGGGGGTTCTACAAAGTATTGACTCAGGGGGGCGCCATACAAATGTCCCCCCCCACACTTTTCATATATTTATTTGTAAAAAATGTTGAAAACCATTTATCATTTTCCTTCCACTTCACAATTATGAGCCACTTTGTGTTGGTCTATCACATAAAATCCCAATAAAATACATTTACGTTTTTGGTTGTAACATGACAAAATGTGGAACATTTTCAAGGGGTATGAATACTTTTTCATGGCACTTTACATCTATATTTACCCCAATGGAGCCAATCACTAGTGAGCTATTACTGTACTAGCTGCAATCAGCCTGCAATAGATCACTATAGCAGTCCCCCTGACCCCTGAACTCTGTGTGCTACTTAATCCCATTACCTGAACTCTCTGCATTACCTACTCCTGACCCCTGAACTCTGTGCTACTTACTCCCCTTCACTTTATCTGTTACTCCTGACCCCTGCACTTTGCGTGTTACTTACTCCTGACCCCTGCACTATATGTTTTACTTACTCCTGAACTCTGTGTGTTACTTACTCCTGACTTCTGCACTCTGTGCATTACCTACTCCTGACCCCTGAACTCTGTGCATTACCTACTCTGACCCCTGAACTCTCTGCGTTACCTACTCCTGATCCCTAAACTCTCTGCATTTCCTACTCCTGACCCCTGAACTCTCTGTATTACCTTTTCCTGACCCCTGAACTCTCTTCATTACCTACTCCTGATCCCTGAATTCTGCACTATTAACTCCTGAACTCTGTGTGTTACCTACTCCAGACCCCTGAACTCTGTGTGTTACCTACTCCTGACCTCTACACTTTGTGTGTTACCTACTTCTGACCCCTGAACTCTGTGTGCTACTTATTTCTGAACTCTGTGCGTTACTTCTGACCCCTGCACTATGTTACTCACTCCTGACCCCTGCACTGTGTTACTCACTCCTGACCCCTGCACTGTGTTACTCACTCCTGACCCCTGCACCTTGTTACTCACTCCTGACCCCTGCACCTTGTTACTCACTCCTGACCCCTGCACTTTGCGTGTTACTCACTCCTGACCCCTGCACTTTGCGTGTTACTCACTCCTGACCCCTGCACTTTGCGTGTTACTCACTCCTGACCCCTGCACTTTGCGTGTTACTCACTCCTGACCCCTGCACTTTGCGTGTTACTCACTCCTGACCCCTGCACTTTGCGTGTTACTCCTGACCCATGCACTCTATGTTTTACTTACTCCTGACCCCTGAACTCTGTGCTAATTTCTCCTGAACTCTGTGTGTTACTTGCTCCTGACCCCTGCAATCTATGTTTTACTTACTCCTGGCCCCTTAACTCTGTTGCTTACTGATGACCCCTACACTCTGTGTTGTACTTACTACTGACCCCTGAACTATGTGCTAGTTTCTTTTGAACTCTGTGTGTTACTTTCTCCTGACCCCTACACTTTGTGTGACTACAACCTTTAGGAAATGTATAATCTCTCTGTCACTTCCTTATACTCCTTCCACAGACACAACTCTCAATTCCCCGAGCTAGAACAAGGCTTATGCAACACAACTGTTATTTCTAGCGATGGCAACCAATGCAAGCTGAAATTAACTAACATTATGGCAAATATGACATGCGTTATGGCTTAGTGAATTGTGCCTAAAACAGAAGACTCACAGCACACAAAATCTATGTGCGGGGGTTGGTAATTATTATTACCAGAGCACCAGTTACCTATGGGACAGGTACCCTTTAATAGATACATTATGGCATGCAGGCAAGGCACTGGTTTCTATATGGAGCATAGGGGGCAGCTAGGCACGTGCTTTAGGCGCCAGAATTTACAGGGCAGCACAGATCAGGTTATATTGTATTCGTAAGAAAGGGATTAAAAGGGAACATCTCTGAATTTGAAAGTAAACATGGCAAGTAAGACCTCAGAACTGAACAAGACATGCAGAGAAGCTCTCAGTCCAAGGAATTTTCTGGATGTTGTCTTTAGAAGTCACTAACAACCACATAACACCATAATATATGCTACGTATGCAGCATGCCAGTGATTGTCTATCTCTCGCTCTCTCTTACCTGATTGGTCGTCAGCTTCACGTCTTTAAGAGGCCACAGCTGCCTAGGGAAGACAAAAAGAACAAACACAAATAAAACGACATAGTTGACGTGTAAAATATAGTGGTGGTGAACAAGATAGATATAGATCTATAGGTGTGTGGATCCCTGACCATCACACATTGTTGGACATCCCATTTCATTACCATAGTCATTCGTATGAAGTTGACCCCAACTTGCAGCCATAACATCCTTCACTCTTCTGGGAAGGCATTCCACAAGATTTTTGAGGGTGTCTGTGAGAATTTGGGCCCATTTGTGAGGTCAGGTTCTAAGGTTTGATGTGAAGATCTGGCTCAAAATTGGCGTTCATTCCAAAAGAGTTCAGTAGGGCTGAGGTCAGGGCTCTGTCTTTATGGGGCTGGCTTAGTACACAGGGGCATAGTCTTGGGGGAACAGAAAAGGGGCCTTCCCCAAACTGATACACCTGATACTACAGGTTGAGCTGTTGGACATCCTGTTCCAAAACCATGGCCATCAATATGGTGTTGCACCTCATTCCAAAACCATGACCAATAATATAGAGTGGCCCCTCATTTGTGGCTACAGCATTCTCTACTCTTCTGGGAAGACTTTCCACAAGATTTTGGAGGGTGACTGTGGGAATTTGGGCCATTTGTGAGGTCAGGGACAAAGATTGGATTAGAAGACCTGGCTCACAATTGGCGTTCATTCAAAACGTGTTCAATAGGGTTGAGGTCAGGGCTCTGTGCAGGACACTTAAGTTCCTTCATGACTTCAAACCTGCTAAACACCCTTGGGATGAGAAGACCTCATCCCAAAGGTGGTTAGTAGGGTTGAAGTCAGGTAATGATTTTGGATGAGAAGACCTGGCTTAAAATCCATTTCATCCCTAAGGTGTTCAGTAGGGTTGAGGTCCGGGCTGTGTGCAGGACACTCAAGTTCCTCCACACCAAACTGGTCACACCATGTCTTTATGGAGCTGGCTTTGTACACAGGGGAGCAGTCATGTTGGAACAGAAAAGGGTCTTCACCAAACTGTTATCACAAGTTTGGAAGTGTACCCTTCAATGGAAAAACCTGAACTGAATCATTTGCTGGGAAGATAGATAGATTATATGGCCAAGATTGAAGACATTCCATTTCAAAATCGAGGCCATTAACATGGCTACAACATGCTCCACTCTCCTTGGAAGGTTTTCCATAAGATTTCAGAAAGTCTTTGTGGGAATTTGTGCCCATTTGTGATGTCAGGTGCTAAGGTTGGATGAGAAGACCTGGCTCACAATTGGAGTTCATGCTAAAGATCTTCAGTAGGTTTGAGGTCAGGGCTCTCTCCTCCACACCAAACTGGGTCAAACAATGTCTTTATGTAGCTGGCTTTGTGCACAGGCACAAGGGCCGAGAGATAGATAGATAGATAGATAGATATATAGGAGAGACAGATAGTTACCTTTGCACATCCAGGAACTCCAGCAGTTTGGTGTCGGTCAGGTGACCCAGGCGGACTATACCTTGCCAGTAGAGGGCATCCTCCTGCTCGTGGTAGAGCATATACAGCATAAAGAGGTCAGGGTGGAATCGGGGGAGGATGGCGGGTAGGATCACAGTATGAGGATTCAGCTCATCACTAGAAATAGGAAATACACAGCTGAGTCTTTCCTCTGAGAAGTGACATCTCATTTCTAATTAATCATTAGTGGGAGAGAAGTCCTATAATAAGCTACTGTATATATGTTATCGCTCACCTCAGTTCTTCTTCCTCCTCCTCCTGCACTACGGGGATTGTCCGTCTTTCCTTCTCAGCTTTCATGGCCATTAACTCCCTACAAATAATGAATTTCACACATCAGAAGTTTAGTACTTGCGTCACTGGGTACAGCTCAGCTCTCCATGGCTCTATTGGTCTGTTCTGGGGATAACACAGATAGTACCTGAAAAACTCCCAGATCTTTCTGGCGTAGTACTTGATTTCCTCCTGCGCCATGCCCAACAGATGGAGATTTGCCCCCGCTCCAGAGTATGTAGCCTGAAATGTCCCATGTAGCATCTTCAGGAGTTTCTTCAGAGGATGCCGAGAGAAGTTGAATGCCTGAAAGCAAATAGGATATTACTGGTGAAAATTTGGGGGTCCCCTATCAAGCAAATTAGTAATACAAGTAGATTCCTATCAATTATTAAAGACCACGAGACAGTTCTTTTTATGTATTCCCACCCCTTGCACATGAAATCCTGGGCAGCCAACTGAGACTGACCCCACACGTCTATGGATCTGGCCCACCCAAACCCCACCTCTAATTATGCAAGGGCTGCCCATTCACGGCCCTCCAAGCACTGAAATGAATGCCCTACTACTGCAGGTGGCCATAACACTGCCCCTAATCCAATCTAGTGCCTCTGGGGTGAGGATGGCGCAGTTTGGGCATGCCCTAGAGGGCAATAGATGCCTCCAGATGGTGAATTGTGTGGACTGGCTGATACTTTCTGTTTTCATTGAGATAAAATACTGGTAAAGCTGATCAGTATTAACTTAATGTCCCCTTCCTTACCTTCTCTACAAAGAGGACTGGGTAAAGCTGACCAGTATTCCCCTTTCTTACCTTCTCTACATGGAAGACCAGGTAAAGCTGACCAGTATTAATGTCATGTCCTCTTCCTTACCTTCTCTACATAGACTAGGTAAAACTGACCAGTATTGATGTCATGTCCCCTTCTTACTGTCTCTACATAGAAGACCAGGTAAAGCTGACCAGTATGAACGTAATGTTCCCTTCCTTACCTTCTCTACATAGAAGACCGGGCAAGGCTGACCAGTATTAACGTCATGTCCCCTTCCTTACTTTCTCTACATTGAAGACCAGGTACAGCTGACCAGTATTGACATCATATCCACTTCCTTACCTTCTCTACATAGAAGACCAGGTAAAGCTGACCAGTTTTGGCGTCATGTCCCCTTTTTTACCTTCTCTATATAGAAGACCAGGTAAGGCTGACCAGTAATAGGGTCATGTCTTCTTCCTTACCTTCTCTAGATACACATGGAAGGCCTCTGGCTCCTGCTGGAAATTCAAGTTCTTCAACATGTCCTCTATCTTCACCGAGTCATCCTCAGTTCCGCCCCTGGAAATGACATCAGCAAACGTGTCATAATTCTATCGGCCTATTGAAACCTTCCCATAAATCTAAACTGCAGTCTTTTATATATTGCTTTGTACAGATCTGCACTGGAAGAAAGCTCAGAATTGAGTAATGGGGAGGAGAGGGGTCAAACTAAGATCCGTCGGGTACAGACAGATGTGAATAGGTCATTGTTCTCTGTGAAGTGTGCCAGTGCCATCCAAATGAGTAAAATAATTAAAACACAGAAGACGTACCCTGACACTAGGGCAACCAACTGACCTTCCTGTCATAGGTCATTGGACTCATAGTTCTGAGTCGTGGTCCCTCAACTTCTGTTACATTGTATCATTAATGGTTTGTAAACTGAGACCAGAACAGAATTTCTCAAACTTTTTACCACCCCAGAAATAACTTTCAGGTCTCAAGGAACTTTGGACGACAATTGCTATGTCTTCAGGTCAGGATGTGTTGGTGTGAAGAGTAAGTTGGGATATAAGAATTAATAAAATAAAGAATTCGATGTACATAGCATTTGTTTAACACCCAGAGCTGGAGGCTGTACTGATGGGCACTAATATGCGGTACTGATGGGCACAAATATGCGACACTGGGCACTGAGAGGTGGCACAGTTGGGTGGCACCGATGGGCGGCACTGATGGGCGGCACTGATAGCTGGCACTGATGGGTGGCAGTAATGGGCACTGGTAGATGACACTGATAGGCAGCACTGCTAGATGGCACTGATGAGGCACTGATTGGTGTCACTGGTGGGTATTGATAGGTGGCACTCTTGGGCATTAATAGGTGGCACTAATATTCACTGGTGGGCACAAATTGATGGCACTGTGGGCACTGGCAGGCGGTACTGGTTGGCACAGATGAGGCAGCTATGTCTCTTCCTCTTCGGGACCGATGCTCCTTCAACAGAAGCCGGTGATCGGCTTTTATTTCTCCTGACGCTGTCAGCAAAACGATTACCAAGCTTCTGTTTACATCACGTGATCAGCTGTCATTGGCTGACAGCTGATTACGTGGTAGGGGGTTGGAATCGGCCCCTTACTCCGATCTGTGATCAGCCGAGTCTCATTGACTCAATGATCACAGAGCGCTCCGCGCTCAACCCGCAGGGGGAGCACGGGGAGCGTGCAAAGGGGAGGACGTCTATTGATGGCCTCCCGGCAATGTAGGTCCGCGCTGTAGCCGTCATTCGGTTATAGAGCGGACGGGAAGAGGTTAAAGACGTAGCTGAGAAAAACACACAAACATATCCACAGTATAAACCATTCATAGCCCAACTTACGAATTGCAGCACAGGTACTCCTGGGATCTCTGGATCTTCTTGCTGGACTTGGTGTGAAATCCCAGGAAAGGTTCCTCCATTTCTTGGTTACAGCCGGATTCCAGGAATCTCTGGAACTCTTCGAATACTCCTTGCCAGCGCTGCTCCACCGGGAACGACCCGATACCAAACTGACTGCCAAAAACGGAAGAGGACGGAACATGGATCTTACTGATAGGGAGCGAGAACGGTGCTGAAGTCAAACATAGGCTTGTAATCTAGAGAGGGTGAGTGTCTGGCCAGATCTGACTACTGAATGCACGGGGTAAAACTCTGGTGCTGATTGGATTGCACACTTCTATTTAATCCACCCGTCGAGGCATTTTGATATTTGCATAGCTCCGCCCACTGCGTGCATCAGGACTGAGGGCTCTTGGGAGGAGTACTGAGCCTTTATTGCTTTCAGAAACAGCGGGAGGCCCCCCTGGATCGCTTTCAGAAACAGTCATCCCCCCGCGCCGCTATCCGATGTTCCTCGGGCTTACCGTTTGTACCCGCGCACCAGGAAACAATCTGATGGTTCCCGCGGCTGGCCATTGAGGTGACCAGATCATCTCTGATCACCTCTATGATCTAGGAGGATCGGAGTGACGTCATGACGTCACTTCCGGTCTAGAGTGGAAATAAACAATTTTTTTTTTAAAAAGCAAAAGATCACATTTTAGGTAGAGGAGAGACTTGGGGTCTTATAGATCCCAGAGGACCTGTCACCCCTTACTTTTATTACAAGGGATGTTTACATTCCTTGTAATAGGAATAAAAGTGATTAAAAGAAAAAAAAAATAATTAAAAGGGACAGTGTAAAAAAAAAAAAAAACAATTAAAGTGCCCCCCATACCTCTGCACTTGTGCGCAGAAGCGAACGCATACATAAGTCGCGCCCGCATATGTAAACGACATTCAAACTACACGTGAGGCGTCACCACGATCATTAGAGCGAGAGCAATAATTCTAGCGCTAGACCTCCTCTGTAACTCTAAACTGGCAACCTGTAAAAAATTTTAAAGCATCACCTATGGAGTTTTTTTTTAAGTAGTGTGTCGCCATTCCACGAACATGCGCTATTTTAAAGTGTGACATATTACCCTGTTTCCCCGAAAATAAGACCTAGCATGATTGTCGGTGATGGCTGCAATATAAGCCCTACCCCCCAAATAAGCCCTACCCTGTTTCCCCGAAAATAAGCCCTACCCTGAAAATAAGACCTACAAGGACTTTAACTAGGGCTTATTTGGGGGGTAGGGCTTATATTGCAGCCATCACCGACAATCATGCTAGGTCTTATTTTCGGGGAAACAGGGTAAGTATTAATTTACTCTGCGTAACATCATCTTTTATACTTTACCCAAAAATTGGGTTATATATTTTGTTCTTTTAACCACTTGCTTACTGGGCTCCTAAACCCCCGTCCTGGCCAGACCAATTTTCAGCTTTTAGCGCTGTCACTCTTTGAACGACAATTGCGCGGTCATGCTACACTGTACCCGAAATAAATTGTTATAATTTTTTTCCCACAAATAAAGCTTTCTTTTGGTGGTATTTGATCACTTCTGGGTTTTTTTTTTTTTTATTTTTTTTAAAAAGACAGAAATTTTAAATAAAATAAAAATTAAAAAAAGTTTTATATTTTGTTGATAAATTTTGCAAACAGGTCATTTTTCTCCTTCATTGATGTACGCTGATGAGGCTGCACTGATGGGCACTGATAAGGCAGCACTGATGGCCACTAATAGGTGACACTGGTGGGCACTGATGGGTGGCACTGAAGAGCATTGATAGGTGGCACTGATGGGCACTGGTAGGAGACACTGATAGGCAGCACTGCTAGATGGCACTGATGAGGCACTGATTGGCACCACTGGTGGGCATTGATAGGTGGCACTGATTGCTGGCACTTATGCAGATTCGTGGCACTGTGTGGGCACTGGCAGGTGGCACTGGAAGGCGGTATTGATGGGCACAGATGAGGCGGCTTCACCGCTTCCTCTTCGGGACCGATGTCCCTTGCACTGAAGCCGGTGATCGCCTTTTTTTCGCATGAGGAGAAAAAAAAAAAAAAACTCGATTACCGATCTTCTGTTTACATCACGTGATCAGCTGTCATTGGCTGACAGCTGATCACGTGGTAAGGGGCCGGGATCTTCCTCCCGGCAAAGTAGATCCGCGCTGTAGCCGTCATTCGGCTATAGCGCGGATCTGAAGGAGTTAAATAAAACATTTTTTAAAAGTGTATTTTTTTCCAAAAGAAATTGCGTTTGAAAAACAGTTGCGCAATTGCTGTGTAACATAAAAAAATTGCAACAACCGCCATTTTATTTTCTAGGTTCTTTGCTAAAAAAAAAAATAATAATATAATGTTTGGCGGGGTTCTAAGTAATTTCCTAGCAAAAATTACAGATTTTTACTAGAAAAGGCCAGGTCTACCGCTTGAATAACTTTAACATAAATCCCCGTACCGTTGTGTTTCTACAATCCTACCACTAGATGTCAGTGTTGTATAATAAATGAATAAAAAGAGGGCCTGGCACCAATACAGTATATATCTCTCGCTCTCATATATATATAGAGAGAGAGAGACAGAGAGAGAGAGAGATATCTATATAGATAGATATCTCTATATAGATATATATAGATAGATATCTCTATATAGATATATATAGATAGATATCTCTATATAGATATATATAGATAGATATCTCTATATAGATATATAGAGATATCTATATCTCTATATATCTATATATATATATATATATATATATCTACACACACACACACACATACTCAGGTAGTTGTGCATTGTGCTGTGTTGGCCATCAAACAATAGTATTTAAATTATTCCATCATTGAAATGTCAGATATCGATCTTTACTAAGTAAAATGTATTTGCCTGGCAGTTGCCGTATATACTTTCTGAGTCATTGACCCACAACAGAAATACAAATCAGAGCCAGATCAAAGTCAGAACTTGTGTAGAATTGTTTCGGGTCAGCGACTTAGCAAGTACTGAAGCCGCTCCATCAGCACAGCAGCCAGGGAACTGGTATTTTCAGAGGAGAGGTCAGCAGTGGCGGTCCCACGCTCTCTCAGTTTGGTGCTCCTTACTTACTATTTCTGTTTCACGATTTCATCCTGGAAGTCGCTGGCGGTGCTGAGGACGCCCTGGGTCTGGAGGCCTGAGTTGGCGGACTTGTTGAAGGTTCCCACCAGAGTGAATCCATTGGTGAATGTTAGTTTTCCCTAACAAGAAATATAAAAATAGGTCAATGACTGCTTATAATAACTCAACCCCACACAGACGGGGACCGGGACTGACAGACGGGGACCGGGACTGACAGACGGGGACCGGGAATGACGGGCGGGGACCGGGACTGACAGGTGGGGACCAGGACAGATGGATGGGGACCGGGACTGACGGACGGGGACCAGGTCTGACGGACGGGGACCAGGTCTGACAGGTGGGGACCAGGACAGATGGAGGGGGACCGGGACTGACGGACAGGGACTGGGACTGACAGGTGGGGACCAGGACTGACGGACGGGGACCGGGACTGATAAGCAGATTAGAATGGCTGCAGAGCGGCAGACTTGGACAATCATAGATTGTGACCAGTGCTGGGACAAGGTCATCTGGAGCCCAGGGCGGACATGCCAAACTGCGCCCCCCCTCCAAGATGTATGAGCATTATATGTCAGCAGAAATCCCCCCCCCCCCCCCAAAAAAAAACAAAATTGAGCACTAATCTGCATCCTTACCCCCAAGCATAAATTGCCCCTCCTCCCAGTACAGATCCACCCTCCCAGCACAAGTCTTTGCACCCCCCCATCTCCCCAAATCCAACAGCACAAAATGTGCCTCCCCCCCAAAAAAAAATATCCCACCCCTAGTACGCATCCTCTCCCCCCTCTAAACCCCCCTCCCAGCATGAATCCACCTCCATCCCTCCTCCTAGCATGAGTACCCCCCCCCCCCAACCATCCCTACTTGCACATATCCATCCCAAAAGAAATTTCCCCTCCTAGCTCATTTCCCCTACCCCCATACTCCAAATCCCCCTAGAACAAATGTGCACCCCCCCCCAAAAAAAAAAAATCACCCCTCCTAGCACATATCCTCTACCCCCCCAAACTTCCCCTTCGAGTACACATCCTCTCCCCCGCTCCAAATACCCCCTCCCAGCATGAATATCTCCCAATCACCCCTCCTAGCACATATCCTCTACCCCTCAAATTTCCCCTTCGAGTACACATCCCCCTCCCAGCACAAATCTCCCTCCATCCCACCTCCTAGCATGAATACTCCCCCAATCATTCCTACTAGCACCTCCCCCCCAAAAGAAATTTCCCCTCCTAGCTCAATTCCCCTACCCCCCTCTATCATATCACCTCTTCTAGCACAAACCCCCCTCTCCTAGCACAAATCCTCCTACTCCATCCCCCCCTCCCAACACAAATTCTGCTATATCACCACCTTTAACACTAACCCCCCCCCCAAATTTCCCTTCCTAGAACAATTCTTATCCCCTACTGCCCCCAAAATTCCCCCTCCCAACAGAAATCCCCTCTTCTCCAATCTCCTTATACCCCCCCCCCCCCACAGTGCCCAAGGCAGCCGCCCCCTTTTGCCCACCCCCTGTCCCGGCTCCGCTGGACAAACAGATTGTGACTGATGAAAACTGACTCCGTATATAGAGCTATTTATTAAGGAATATACAGAGGCAGAGTTGTGTCGTGCAGGGGAAGTAAGCACAATGTTTCATTACTGAAAGACATATTATAAGATTTATATATTTATTTTTTTCACTGTGTGTATCAAGAACAGTTGTCCTTCCTAAAAATGAAACACTCGTTTTCCTCCTTTGTTCTGTCTTTTTTGCTGCTGGTCCAATGCAGCCTCTTAGCAGCCACTTCCTGTCTACATGCTATTTCGGGGGGGGGGGGGGGTGTTTCTCATGGTGACAACAGCGGGCAATGCCTGTGGAAGCCCAGGTCACATGGTGACAACACAGGAGCACAAACTGGAGGAAGGACAGAGCGTTGTCACCCTGGTAACAGGAAGTGCCTGAACGAGGAGGAGAAGGCAGGATCACCCGGGATTCTTTTTATGAATATTAAAAATGACATGAAAGGGGAACTTCACTCTCTCAACATTGATTATTTTTAGTCTATAGGCTGCTAGCATTAGTACATTTTTAATTTTTTTTTTATATTTCTTCAGTTACTTCCTGGTTTCTGGCCTAGGCAAATGATGTGATACATTTTACATGGGAGGAGGGGCTTTCTCAGCTAAGCACACCCTCCTGCCTGCATGCCTGGGCTAGGGGCAGATGGATTCCAGGAAGTAAATGCTACATGAATCATCTGCCCTTAGTCAAGATGGCCGCAGCCAGAAAATTTTTTAAACTCCTTATTTAAGTTTTATGATGACCAAGATGCATGAGTTAGGACCAGATGCAATGAGAATGCACCAGAAGAAAGACCCTTCTAGATGGCAGGCATTCAACCAATAAGTAACGAAGGTATGTGTCACTGGTGGGAGCGCGCTAGGGCTACCACCAATTTTACAATGTACTGTAGGGAAAAAGGGGAGAACATAAAGGAAAAAGGGTGGGGGGGGGTTGAAAGAAGGAACAAAGTCAAAAATAAAAAGGTGAGGGAGAGTAATGGATCTGTTTTTATTATATTCTGCCACACACTGAGATTTGTTTGATCGATCAGAAGGGATCGATAAAATTCCGCCATGTCCGATCACCTTGCCAGTGTCAAATTAAATTGTACGCTTCTAAATTGATTGAATGGAGGGTCTGTGGTTAATGATTCTTATATTGGATGTAGCGCCCTCCTCTGGTTTGGGGGCTAGGCTAAATGTAGTTTTCGCCTTCACTGTAATCAGTGGAGTAGTGATCTATTGCTTTTGTCTTGTCAGGATTTCCTATAGGGGTGTTTGATTTATTCCACCTGCTTTTGGGGGAAGCTTCCAGAATATAGGGCAGGGGGAGAGTCAAGCGACCTTTATGAATATTTAGCAATCCCTGGAAGGAGGTGTGCAAAAGGTGGCCAGGTGAGATGATAAATGTTCGGGAGGCCTGAGCAGAGTGTTCTTTCCTCTGCCAGGAAGGTTCCAGTACTCTAGGGGCTGCTGCCCCTGGAGGCAGATTTACTGAGTTCAGGATTGCAGTTTGGGCAGGAGTCGGTCTGAGGACCTGGAGAAGACTGCTACTACTAGATGCACCATGACCTGGATACAGGAGAACCTTCACAGACAGATATATACTGTATTTTCCTGAATTAACAACCTCTGGAAGTGCTGGAAGGCTTCTTACAGACTCAACTGATTTCTGTACTTTAATTACATCAGCAGGCTTTTGTACTCAGGCTTTGGCTAAAAAAAACTTTGTGCACCTTTTATTTTGATACACCAGGAATATATTTAGCCAATTTAAATTAAAAGTTCAATTGGGCTTTACATTGGTATTAAACCTTTATAAATGACTAAGGGGGAGGGCGCATCGCCATCTGTACTCATTATCATTTATTATAAGAAATGTTTATGGGTTTATTTTTTTAAAAAGAGAACTTACTTTTCCAGCCAATGAACATTCCTCAGTGAATTCCCCCTCATATACATTGCCGTCCTCTGTAATAAGAACCCCGGAACCCTGGATAAAAGAATGAAAATGTAACAGCCTGCACCAGAAGAGCTTACACTCTAATACCCCCTCACAGTCATGCACTATTATTATACATTTATGTAGCCCTGACATATACCACAGTGCTGTACTGAGAACACTGAGCCAGTCACATTAAGTCTCTGTACCAGAGGAGCTTACACTCTAATGTCCCCCCACAGTCACACACTATTATACATTTATATAGCTCTGACATATACCGCAGCGCTGTACTGAGAACACTGAGCCAGTCACATTAAAGAGGAGTTCCACCCAGGGGGGCCGTCAAAAAAAAAAAAAAAAAAAATTAAAAGTCAGCAGCTACAAATACTGCAGCTGCTGACTTTTAATTGGGCACTCACCTGTCCCTGGGTCCAGCGATGCGGGGGATCGAAGCCCCGCTCGTCCCCCCCCTCCGCTCGTCGGCGCCGGCATTTCAACTGCGGGCGCCAGGCTGTGGCTTCACAGCCTGGCACCCACTGCGCATGCGCAAGCGGCGCCGCGCGCCGTGATTGGCCGCTCAATCACCTGGGACCTGTAATGGGTCCCAGATGATTGACAGGAGGGAGGGGGCAGAGCGGAGCCCTTCCTGTGCCGAGGGGGAAGTGATGTCACCAGCCCAGGCAAAGGAACAGGCAGACTACGAGGGACCCCCTAGCAACAGGCATTTAGAGGTAAGTGAAAAAAAAAAATATCCAAATGTTTTTTTGTTTTTTTTTTTTAGAATTTTTCCAGGTATTTTTGTTTTTTGGGTGGAACCCCACTTTAAGTCTCTGTACCAGAGGAGCTTACAATCTAATGTCCCCCCACAGTCACATACTATTATACATTTATATAGCTCTGACATATACCACAGCGCTGTACTGAGAACTCTGAGCCAGTCACATCAGTCTCCGTACCAGAGGAGCTTACAATCTAATGTCCCCCCACAGTCACATACTATTATACATTTATATAGCTCTGACATATACCACAGCGCTGTACTGAGAACACTGAGCCAGTCAAATGTCAAAGCTATATACAGTATCTCACAAAATTGAGTACACCCCTCACATTTTTGTAAATATTTTCTTCTATATTTTCATGTGACAACACTGAAGAAATGACACTTGTCTACAATGTAAAGTAGTGAGTGTACAGCTTGTATAACAGTGTAAATTTGCTGTCCCCTCAAAATAACTCAACACACAGCCATTAATGTCTAAACCGCTGGCAACAAAAGTCAGTACACCCCTAAGTGAAAATGTCCAAATTGGGCCCTAAGTTTCAATATTTTTTGTGGCCACCATTATTTTCCAGCACTGCCTTAACCCTCTTGGGCATGGAGGTCACCAGAGCTTCACAGGTTGTCACTGGAGTCCTCTTCCCCTCCTCCATGATGACATCACAGAGCTGGTGGATGTTAGAGACCTTGCGCTCCTCCACCTCTTGTCCAGTCCATCAACTTTATCCTCAGCTTCTTTAGCAAGACAGTGGTCATCTTGGAGGTGTGTGTGGGGTCGTTATCATGTTGGCGGGCAGCACTCATGCAGCCCCAGACCATGACACTCCCACCACCATGTTTGACTGTAGACAAGACACACTTGTCTTTGTCCTCCTCACCTGGTTGCCTCCACACACGCTTGTCACCATCTGAACCAAATAAGTTTATCTTGGTCTCATCAGACCACAGGACATGGTTCCAGTAATCCATGTCCTTAGTCTGCTTGTCTTCAGCAAACTGTTTGTGGGCTTTCTTGTGCATCATCTTTAGAAGAGGCTTCCTTCTGGGATGACAGCCATGCAGACCAATTTGATGCAGTGTGCGGCGTATGGTCTGAGCACTGACAGGCTGACCCCCCACCCCTACAACCTCTGCAGCAATGCTGGCAGCACTCATACGTCTATTTCCCAAAGACAACCTCTGGATATGACGCTGAGCATGCGCACTCAACTTCTTTGGTGGACCATTGTGAGGTCTGTTCTGAGTGGAACCTGTCCTATTATATCGCTGTATGGTCTTGGCCATCTTGGCAATCTTCTTATAGCCTAGGCCATCTTTATATTTAGAGCAACTATTTTTTTTTTCAGATCCTCAGAGAGTTCTTTGCCATGAGGTGCCATGTTGAACTTCCAGTGACCAGTATGAGAGAGTGAGAGCGATAACACCAAAATTAACACATCTGCTCCCCATTCACACCTGAGACCTTGTAACACTAACGAGTCACATGACACCGGGGAGGGAAAATGGCTAATTGGCTCCAATTTGGACATTTTCACTTAGGGGTGTACTCACTTTTGTAGCCAGCGGTTTAGACATTAATGGCTGTGTGTTGAGTTATTTTGAGGGGACAGCAAATTTACACTGTTATACAAGCTGTACACTCACTACTTTACATTGTAGACAAGTGTCATTTCTTCAGTGTTGTCACATGAAAAGATAGAAGAAAAGATTTACAAAAATGTGAGGGGTGTACTAACTTCTGTGAGATACTGTAAATGTATAATAACAATATGTGACTGGAGGGGGGGGGGCATTAGAGTGTAAGCTCCTCTGGTACAGAGACTGATGTGACTGGCTCAGTGATCTCTGTACAACACTGCAGCATATGTCAGAGCTATATAAATGTATAATAATAACAGTGTGTGACTGTGGGGGGGACATTAGAATGCAAGCTCCTCACACTATTATACATTTCTCTAGCTCTGACATATACTGCAGCGCTGTACTGAGAACACTGAGCCAGTCACATCAGTCTCTGTACCAGAGGAGCTTACACTCTACAGACTGAAGTATAGATAGAATCCTAGTGAAGATTGAGCCCAGGACCCCAGTTGTAATCCTTTACTGAACTCCGTTGCACATATTTACGTACCACTAATTTGTTGGAGTTGAACGTTCCCTGATAGCAGCAGCCGGTGTCGAAGACGACGATCCCGGGGCCATGTCTCTGGTTCTCCAGCCACATTCCGATGTATTTCTCCCCCCTAAGAACACAAAACAAGAAGAATCTCTCAGGGACCAGAAGAACTTCAGACATGAAGCTGACACATACTGTACTATGCTTTACCTGTCATTGGCCCTAATGTTATGACTGATCAGTGTATATACCTTATATATACAAAACATATATACATATGAACACATTTTTAGAGAGGAGTTCACATATAGCAGTCAATCACAAACTTTCCTCTAGGAAAGGTTGTGTACAGACCCGGGAACTCAGCACAGGGATGGTGGGAACCCCTCATAATGGGCACAGCGGGTGTACAGACCCGGGAACTCAGCACAGGGATGGTGGGAACTCCTCATAATGGGCACAGCGGGTGTACAGACCCGGGAACTCAGCACAGGGATGGTGGGAACTCCTCATAATGGGCACAGCGGGTGTACAGACCCGGGAACTCAGCACAGGGATGGTGGGAACCCCTCATAATGGGCACAGCGGGTGTACAGACCCGGGAACTCAGCACAGGGATGGTGGGAACCCCTCATAATGGGCACAGCGGGTGTACAGACCCGGGAACTCAGCACAGGGATGGTGGGAACCCCTCATAATGGGCACAGCGGGTGTACAGACCCGGGAACTCAGCACAGGGATGGTGGGAACTCCTCATAATGGGCACAGCGGGTGTACAGACCCGGGAACTCAGCACAGGGATGGTGGGAACTCCTCATAATGGGCACAGCGGGTGTACAGACCCGGGAACTCAGCACAGGGATGGTGGGAACCCCTCATAATGGGCACAGCGGGTGTACAGACCCGGGAACTCAGCACAGGGATGGTGGGAACGCCTCATAATGGGCACAGAGGGTGTACAGACCCAGGAACTCAGCACAGGGATGGTGGGAACCCCTCATAATGGGCACAGCGGGTGTACAGACCCGGGAACTCAGCACAGGGATGGTGGGAACCCCTCATAATGGGCATAGCGGGTGTACAGACCTAGGAACTCAGCACAGGGATGGTGGGAACTCCTCATAATGGGTACAGCGGGTGTACAACTATATCTACAATGTATAACTAAAATATCCCTTTTTTTATGACCTCTGCATGCGCAACACTTGTACATCGGTGTGACGTCACTCACTTTTCGCAGCTTTCCCGAACTCCGTACCCCGTCCGTTTGTCCTTCTCCCAGCTCCCCGTGTATTTGAATGGGTTTGTCTTTGAGGCCGTATTGTCCAGGATCCCAAATCCATGCCGCATGTTATCCTGGAAGTATCCCTTGTAGACGGAATCATCGGCGTACCTGTAAAATACGCACATACAATGTTTTCTGGGAGCTGCATGAAAAATGGAGGACAATGCTTACTTCTTCTGTGATCTGCACCCCGATTTTGTATTCTGAGAATTCTATGACCGCACAGTGTACATGCTGCACTTCATAAATGTATTTAAATGGATTATTATATGTTTTTTTTTATATTATTTTAAAATATAAATTGATATATTGTATTAGAATATCAATTTTCTACAGTATCTATAAAAAAAAAAAAAAAAAAATGACATAGGCTTTACGAATGAAGAAATGGCAATACAGCATTAGGTACTTAAATGCTAATGGGGGGGGGGGTCTTTATAATGCAACAGGTTCCCATGCTAGAATGTCTTTTGTTTGCAGAAATACTGTACATAGACCCCTTACTGTCCAGAATGCAAAACCTTTTCTTGTAATTCTTGTAATCCTTCTTTTAAACATTCAGAGCTTTCACCATATGCGAAGGTTGTCGCTTTCCTTATCACAATATACTTTTATGAAATATTATGTGGAACCACTACTTCTCTATTCCTTTAACAACAGTATTTATAATAGGCTGAAACTGACTTGTCACAATTATTCTCGACAGGTCCCCTATTTATAACGCCACTATGATTTAATAAATAAATATAGATCTCATTTATATGATGTTTCGATATAAATAATGTTGCAAAGAAATCAATAGAAACAGATTTTTTTTAATATATCTATATACACAGTACATATATATATATATATATATATATATATGTATATATATATATATATATACACACACACGCTGTATATATATTTTTTGTATCACTCTTTTAGTTGAATTTTTAAGTTTAACAGTTTATATATTTTTATTCACATAAAATCTTTATATTAATATTATTTTATAAATATTCTTTTTCATATTTGTTTAATTTATTTTTTAATATTTATTGTCATTTAGATTTTTATTTATTTATTTTACAAAAAAACCCCAAAAACTATAATAATAATAAATAATAATAATAATGGGCTTTCTAACATGAAGTTCCAATAGATCCAATAGATTGGATCTCAGGGCTGTGCTCTGGGCTCTGAGGCTTTGACCAGATCCTGAGACGAGCAGACAAAAATGATGTTGGAAAACTATCCTTTGAAGGATTCAAGGCTTACTTTGCTGATGGAATCCTAAGTGCAGAGGAGCTAAGCGAGCTTTTCCATACCATCGACACCCACAAAACTGAGAGCCCTCCCTTTCTTTTTTCCCATGATGACTACACTATGCTGAGAGCTGAGCCTCCTTGGGGATCCATCCATTTCCATCACAGTCCTTGACGTCCTTCCAGTCTTTACCCTCATCCCTGGGAGTTCCGGACTAGCAGGATCTCAATGCCCATCTAGACCCTCTGTAACGGGGGGGGTCATTGGGTTCTGGTAAGCGGCCAGGCTCCCTCTTTTGGTGGTGGACCCACACATTTATGACCTTACATACTCTGAATCACCTGGGACTGTCTATCATCTTTTGGGTTTCCTCCCATATGGACCTTCATGACCTACTCCCTGGTTTACATTCATCACACATGGACTCATTTTGAAGTTTGATTGCACTGTTTGTGTTATATTACCGCACTGCTCACCAGAGGGGCTTATGTATTTCCTTATACTTTCTTACATTGTGCGTGGTACAGTTTGGTACAACATTTAATTCATGTATATATTGTACTTTCTTTGGTGTGGCACTCTTTAGCCACATATTCACTAGTTTGCTAAGCGCGAGTCAATATTTTTTCTCTTTCACTTTTGTTGTGTTTGTGTCACAATCCAGGACATCGCAGCTTTATGTCACTTATTTTGTAGAATTTGAAGCACAATGATTTAGTTTTTTTTTTTTTTGTTTTTGTTTCTGTTTTATAAAGCCACTAAAAATGAAAGTAATAGTAAACAAAAAAAAAAACCTGCAAGGTAATGTTATAATGTGATATATATATATATATATATATATATATATATATGTGTGTGTGTGTGAAACTGATTTTTCTATAGAATTGTATACACAGTACATTATATATTTTTATTTGTATAAAATCTTTATATTTATATTTTATAAATATTTTATTATTTATATAAACATTATTTGTTTAAAACCTTTTATTTGTAGTATGTATTTATTTTTTACATTTATTTATATTTATTATTATTATTATTATTATTATTATTATTAAAGGGCCAGCACCAGCCAATTGCCTTTTGTCAGGCTGGCTAATTCAGCTGATAGTAGAGCAGGAGGGGGAAAGCATCCCTCCTCTGAGTCATTTAGATAGGTGTTAGTACAGCACCCTACAAGAAGAGGTATTATGGAGGTACACTTGCCTATGCTACATGATTAAAGTTTAACAAAAAAGAAAACAACCCTTTCAGAGGAAGAGTGTGTGTGTGTGTGTGTGTGTGTGTGTGTGTGTGGGGGGGGGGTTAAATGGGAGGAGTGGAAGGTGTCTCCTTCTGATACTAGTAATGTCTACTTCCCCAGGACACAGTTTCCCCCATAGGCTGCATTAGTACTTACTCACAGATTCCATATTCCTGCATGGCTCCGTTCCTCCAGTGACATTTGTAGCAGTGGTATCTGTCCGGGGAGGAGCCTGGGATCAGACAAATCCCAAACCTGCAACACAGAGAGAGAGACAATGTTGTCACCACTTACTGTACTAAGCGGAGGTGGACCTACATGACATACAGCGTGCTGCCCAGGAGAGCAGAGGACCCTGCCATTACTTCTCCTCCTTCTTATATATCTCCCTGCTTATGTAACTCCTCCTATCTTTTTTTTAGCCTCACCTCTTTTTTTAGCTCCTCCTACTGTTTCTTAAGGAGAACGTTCCACCACAGTTGGTGAGGTGTAATAATTTACATATGTGCAATCTAAAAACACATCTGCTTAGGTCTTGTTCACACCAACGTTCTCTGCAGTAATGCAACATGCTTTATCGTACTTTGTGGCACCTTTGTTGGGGCCCATATCATGTGAATGTGCCTCAACACACAAGAAATCACTCCTGCTCTATTTTTCTGCAGCACACGGCACTGCACTTTGCACCTTGCTTGGTATTTTACCTTGCTTTGTGGTAACATGCAAAGTTGCTGTGTGTTATTGCCATGCATTAGCTCTATCTGTGCACCCCAAGCAGAATAATTAGCTCCTGGAAAATTGACACTTCCTGGAGTGTCGGAGCCAAATTCCAATAGAAGAAAAGCAGTTGCAGCAATGAATAACTTCTTGTGTAGCGCTACCCCGTAGAGGGCAGCTGGATTTTTGGATCCCCCTATTCCTGCCCAGCCAGGCAACACACATTTTCCAACTTCCACACAGAGTCAGCAACCAGTCCATGAGCTTGTTTTTGTTGTATTATTGAGGGAAAACAACTTGCAGGAGCTCTATGTCCCCTTGATGAAACTCTCAAAATCCCAACACTTGCAGAAGATACCTGCCCACCTGGCTACCTTGAAAAGTGTCCTAGAGCAAGGATTTAGGTTAGTTTGTGGCACTGTCCCATAAAGGCTTGCTAAATATTGCACCTGGCAGCCTTCTCCCTTGTGGGCCCTGGGGGGTGATAGGTAGAGTTACCCACATTGTCCCTTTCAATCCTGCTGCCTTGGATATGACTGCTCTTCAGGCCTCCTACTGGACAGATCTTTCCAAGCTAGACAGGACATCTCCTGGATGAGACTGAAGGGTGTTGAAGGTCCCTCTCCTCAGCTCGAGCCTGGAAGCAGAGCCATCCCAGCCCTGGGGTCCCCTCTCAGACCTCATAACATCAACCCCAGCACTCCAACAACAACCACTGACTGGCCAGGCTCTTAGTATTTAAGGGCCAGTCCTACCGCCCTGCCAGGCCTCCTGCCTGGGGATTGCACAAAACTCCCCATCAATATTTAGACCCTGCCTCTTTTCGCTCCACACACTAGCTTCTAGAAAACTCCGTGGACCTCCAGAACCAGGGGAGGTGATAGAGACCTGGTCTGCAGAGCCTTCCAGCCTGACCTTAATCTGAACCCACAAAAATTAACCAATCTCACTTAAAGTGGTTGTAAACTCTGTTACACCACTTGTACCTACAGGTAAGCCTGTAATAAGGCTTACCTGTAGGTACTGTGAATATCTCCTAAACTTGCACATTTTAGGAGATATTCAGAGTGAATGCAGCCAATGACATCATCGGTGTATACTCTTCCTCCACCCCAAACTCACTCATCCATGTCTTTATGGACTTTGCTTTGTGCACTGGTCCAAATCGTTTGGTGGAGGGGGGGATTATGATGTGGGGTTGTTTTTCAGGGGTTGGCCTTGGCCCCTTAGTTCCAGTGAAGGGAACTCTTAAGGGGTCAGCATATCAAGACATTTTGGACAATTTCATGGCAGGTTCCTCCACCCCAAACTCGCTCATCCATGTCTTTATGGACCTTGCTTTGTGCACTGGTGCGCAGTCATGTTGGAACAGGAAGGGGCCGTCCCCAAAGTGTTCCCACAAAGTTGGGAGCATTAAATTGTCCAAAATGTCTTGGTATGCTGATGCCTTAAGCGTTCCATTCACTGGAACGAAAGGGGCCAAACCCAACCCCTGAAAAACAACCCCCCACCATAATCCCCTCTCCACCAAATGATTTGGACCAGTGTCCAAAGCAAGGTCCATAAAGACATGGATGAGCGAGTTTGGGGTGGAGGAAGCGTATACACCGATGATCTCATCCGCTGCATTCACACTGAATATCTCCTAAACTGTGAAAGTTTAGGAGATATTCACAGTACCTACAGGTAGGCCTTATTATAGGCTTACCTGTAGGTACAAGTAGTACAAGTGAGATTGGGTAATTTTTGTGGGTTCAGTTTAAGGTCAGGCTGGAAGGCATGGATGAGCGAGTTTGGGGTGGAGGAACTTGTCTGGCCTGCACCTTTTGGATGAACTAGAGCAGGGACTGCGAGCCAGGCCTTCTAGTCCAACATTCATGCCTGACCTCTCAAATGCTCTTCTGGAAGAATGGTCAAACATTCCCATAGACACACTCCTAAACCTTGTGGACAGGCTTCCCAGAAGAGTTGAAGCTGTTATAGCTGTGGAGGGTGGGCCAACTCAATATTGAAGACTGGAATTCCATTAAAGTTCATGTGCGTGGAAAGGCAGGCGTCACATTACTTTTGGTAATATAGTGTGTATGTGCTCTGTCCATATTATCAATTGCAGACTGCTTTACTAGGCATTTGAGAAGCATTAAAAAACGCACCTCAAACATTTTCTTTTAATGTCAGTGTGAACAGGGCTGTAGGACAGGGATCGGTGTGAACGGCCATTTAAAGTGCTGCATGAATTGATGGCACTATATGCAGTGAGTAATGTTCAGTGTATTGCCAAATGTGGTGTCCTCATACTACACTGTATAGGATAATGAGCTCCTCTCTTCCCTTAATGGTGATTTCACTTCTCTTATACGCTCAGGATTCTCAGTTAACCCTCTGAGATCCTCAGTTTGCATGTCCTGCGATCAGGGTCATCGCCTGGCTGCTTTTTTTTTTTACTGGCCTGGGTGGTAATAATGGGAATGTTGCAAATGGTAACAATAGGAAGGAGGTCATAAGGCTTCTTAGGGCGTTGTTTACAGTTGTGGTGCTTTCTGAAGAGCGATCTGCGCTTGAATTGCTCTTCAGAGAGCATTTGATGAGAAGGTCTTGTATCACTTCCTCACTGCCTGTTTTATAACCCCCTACATGCCTGACTACCGCGCCGCACATGCATTCGTGGGGTGGTTGCAGCATAGCCCCATTTACATTTACCAGTATGGCGGGTTGTAGCACCCGCTGAATGCAACGAGGGGGTATCATTTCTGCTGTGACCACAGCATGTGTGCACCCCCAGCCGCCGGACATGCACATGTGCTTGGTCATACCTGTAGGTTTGAACCTATTATGTAGTTCTTTTTTTTTTCCTGCACTGGACACAATGAAAAAGGGGCTCCCAACACTCCCCTCATCTCCAGTGTTTGTCAATCTGGTGCTGGCAGTCTGCCAGGGTGAATGATGGCTGGCACTAATCAAACTAATTCCAGTAAACCTAGGGAGTCAAGGCCCCTCCCCTTTGGGGGTGTGTTATTATACCGGCTGGGGCTCAATGAGAAATGCTATAAAGAGCGACACCGGGTCATTATGTGCCCCAAACCAAACAGGTTTTGAATCACTTAATATGTTTGGGTTTTTTTTCCCCCTAGCGCTAATATTTGGTCTTACCCATCCTCCTGACCGAATTTGAAGTCCCCGGCATAATTGCGTCCACTCGGCCATTTTAACGTCCCCCTGGGCAAAGAAAAGAAAGTGGTGAATAAACACAATTCATCATTTATAAAATGTATCAAATTCATCATCTGAGACCCTATAACTGTATAGAACAAAAACTTTCCTAACCGTCTTATCCTGGAGGAACCCCTAGCATCATTTTCAGGTCTTGGAGTAACCCAACTAATTCATTGGTGATCAGTGAGAAGAATGTTCCTTACATTGGTGATCAGTGAGAAGAATGTTCCTTACATTGGTGATCAGTGAGAAGAATGTTCCTTACATTGGTGATCAGTGAGAAGAATGTTCCTTACATTGGTGATCAGTGAGAAGAATACTCCTTACATTGGTGATCAGTGAGAAGAATGTTCCTTACATTGGTGATCAGTGAGAAGAATGCTCCTTACATTGGTGATCAGTAGGAAGAATGTTCCTTACATTGGTGATCAGTGAGAAGAATGTTCCTTACATTGGTGATCAGTGAGAAGAATGTTCCTTACATTGGTGATCAGTGGGAAGAATGTCCCTTACATTGGTGATCAGTGAGAAGAATGCTCCTTACATTGGTGGTCAGTGAGAAGAATGTCCCTTACATTGGTGATCAGTGAGAAGAATGTTCCTTACATTGGTGATCAGTGAGAAGAATGTTCCTTACATTGGTGATCAGTGAGAAGAATGTTCCTTACATTGGTGATCAGTGGGAAGAATGTCCCTTACATTGGGGGTATCAGGAAAGCACACCCTTACAGACAGCTAAAAAGACCATTGGTGTCATACCACTGGTTCTTCCAAGTGGCGTTGACCCCAGAACTATGCAGACACCATCAGATGGGAGGTCTATCAGCCACAGCTCAAGGAACCCCTAGCAAACTCTGAAGGAAATCCCAGATTCCATGGAACCCTGGTTGAGAATGGCTGGTATAAAAAGTGAGATGATGAAACCCATTGTTCTCGACCAGGTTAGGTTGGGAGTGATATGACCTCCTATAAATGACCATAGTGGGGTAGATCTTAGAGAACGATGGGGGAAGAGACAGTCGCTTGTCCTAGGACATGCCCGACATACTGCTATGTGTCTTTCAACTCCACCAATGGACAGTAGAGGAACCTGATGATGCCCAGTCCTGGGACAAGGTCATACAGCCACCAGGCCAATGAAGCCAAACTGTGTCCCCCCCCCTTAGAGTCAGGGCTCCCCCATCCCTACTACAATAAATCATTGTGCCCAGGACAGCTGCCTTGTCCCTGCCCTGCTGATGCCATCCAGCCATATTCTTCACCTGTAGAGAACTCCTTCGATGCGTTTCGCCCTTTCTAGTTCTTACAGGCTGTATTTTACATCTCCGATCACATTTTGTCCCCCATGACAGTAATCCCAAAGACAAAGAGAGAGGCTAAATCTCCCCACTGGGGATACAGACAGTAAGTAAAAGGCAAGGCAAAGTATAAGCAGATTAAACTTCAGCATTAAGGCCTCTCGGCCCCCTTCCAGCCTCCCCTTCACTCACTTTCCATGCGGCTTCCCCCAGGACATGTCACCCTCATAAATGGCGTTCTTGAACCTGCTCTCGCTCCTGTAGGTGTGGGTCACCAAGCGGCATGTCGGGGGTTCGTTGGCAGCTCCCGTCTTTCCCCAGAGTGGAAAATCCCGTTTTCCCTCCAGGCTTTGGCGTATCAGCTGATTCATCTTCCAAATCCATAACACCTGAAAAAAACAAAAAAACAAAACAAATCATCAGATAATATTTTATCATGTTTTATCGCTTTCACCAATGGAAAGCCTACAGCACCACGCTGCAACTGTGTGCATTACATTGCCCTCTAGGGGGCAGCATACAGGCTGGGTTCATACATTGTAATAGCGTGAACCCCCCTGGTGCCGGACTGAGTTGGGAGCAGCACCGGAGTGTGCACACCTCTTAACTTTTTGAGATGGGAACGAGGGATACCTATTGGGAAAAGTAATTAGGCACAGGACACGCCCTCTTAAAGGAGAAATATACAAAAAAAAAAATTATTAGTTAAACCCACAAGGGCTTTTTTTTTAACCACTACTATTCCCTTATATTGGCTTCTGACATTTACAGATGCAGCATTTGAGAAACTGGATGAAAAGTTTAGCTCTGGAGAATACTTTTTGAAAGATAAAAAGTGCATTTTATACACAACGATATAGATCAGACCAAAATGAGGGACAAATGAGGAGGACAGGGGGACTTTGCTCCAAATCAGGGACAGTTGGAAGCTATGGGTGTGGCACCTGTCAAGCTCTGCTGGCTGAATTAACCACTTCCTGACTAGAGCACTTTTTTGCGATTCGGCACTGCGTCGCTTTAGCTGAAAATTGCGCGGTCGTGCGACGTTGCACCCAAACAAAATTGAAGTCCTTTTTTCCCCACAAATAGAGCTTTCTTTTGGTGGTATTTGATCGCCTCTGCGGTTTTTAGTTTTTGCGCTATAAACAAAAAAAGAGCGTCAATTTTGAAAAAAAAGCTATTTTTTTTACTTTTTGCTATAATAATTATCCCCCCAAAAATATATAAAAAAATGAATTTTTTCCTCAGTTTAGGCCGATACGTTTTCTTCTACATATTTTTGGTAAAAAAAAAAAATCGCAATAAGCGTATATTGATTGGTTTGCACAAAAGTTATCGTGTCTACAAAATAAGGGATAGTTTTATGGCATTTTTATTATTTTTTTATTTTTTTTTACTAGTAATGGCGGCGATCTACGATTTTTATTGTGACTGCGACATTATATCGGACACTTTTGACACTATTTTGGGACCATTGTCATTTATACAGCGATCAGTGCTATAAAAATGCACTGATTACTGTGTAAATGACACTGGCAGGGAAGGGGTTAACACTAGGGGGCGATGAAGGGGTTAAGTGTGTCCTAGGGAGTGATTTTAACTGTGGGGGGGAGGGGCTACAACACACAGGACAGCGATCACTGCTCTCAATGACAGGGAGCAGTAGATCTCTGTCGTGACACAAGGCAGAACGGGGAAATGCCTAGTTTACATAGGCATCTCCCCATTCTACCTCTCCACGCCACAATCGCGGGCCGCCGGAGAACATTGAGTTCCCGGGACACGCTCCCGCGGCGCATGCCCGAAAGGCGGCAAATTTAAAGGGACGTACCTGTACCATTCTGCCGACGTATATCTGTATTCGCCAGTCGGCAAGCGGTTAAAATTGCCATGACCACAAAGCAAAGCATCACGACCACGGCATGTATACAGCCCCATCCGGCTGTAACCGCACAATTTGGGCAGGTGGTCGGGGATAGGTGGGGGGAGGGCGGTCAAACTATAGCTTCACAGCTTTTTACCCGCCACCCAGGGCCACTGATAAGGCAGTACAGCCAGCCCTTCCTGTGTTGCATAGCTCCCAACTGTCCCTGATTTGGAGGGACTGTCCCTGATTTGGAGCAATGTCCCTCTGTTCCTCATTCCTCCTCATTTGTCCCTCATTTTGGTCTGATCTGTATAGTTGTATATAAAATGTACTTTTTATCCATCAAAAAGTGTTTCCCAGGGCTAAACCTTTCATCTGATTTCTAAATTGCTGCATTTGTAAATTCCAAAAGCCGATATAAAGGAATAGTAGTGGTAAAAAAGCACTTGTCGTTTTAACCAATCTTGTCTTTGTGTACAATTCTCCTTTAAAGGGGCGTGGCAAGGGGTGTGTCCTATGCCTGCATATTTTTGCTGATAGGTGTCCCTCATTCCCATCTCATAAAGTTGGGAGGTGTGGTATTGGGCCCGGGCACCATCAGTTCAAAAGGGGGGCCCGGCACCTGCTGAGCAGGAGAGCTGGCTGTTCTGTATTATTGCAGCCACAGTTCCTCTTCTGCCTCCCCCCACTGTCTCGGAGTCTGCAGCATTTCCAGCTTTCTCCTCTCTTCTCCTGCCAGCAGCTACTGCAGGCACAAAGGGAGATGTTTCAGGACAGAAAGTGGGGTGGGGGGGGGGGTCGGTAAATATGTCATTTACTGGATCCTTCCTTTCCTGAATGAGCCATCACTACCAATCACTTCTGTGTCCATTCATCACTGAAGCATAGTAAACTGTGTTTACTATGGTTCAATTTGTGAAGGAGCAAGAAGCTTCAGAGCGCTTCCTATATATGAATCTGTGCTGCTGAGGCTGCAAGAAAAAGGACTGATAAATCTATGTACTCATTCACTCTCGGCCGGGTAGGGGGTAAGAGTAATCACAGGCAGGGGGAGTGATGTCATCTCCCTCTCTGGAATTCTTTTCCGTTCCAGTGAGAGAGTGAGAGGAGAGAGGATGTGTTACAGTGAGTTGCACCAACACTACACTGACACAGTACATGTAGGCACACCTGTAACCCCCTGATCATGCCCCGATCGCCCCCCCCCCCCCCCCCAGTTAACCCCTTCACCCCCTGTCACTGTGTCACCAATTGCAGTTTTCAGATTTTTCACTAATCACTGCATTGGTGTCACTTGTGACTCTAATCAGTATTAGGGCAATTAGTAGTAGGCCCAGGTAGGTCTAGGGTACCCCCCTAAACCCCCCTAATAAAGGTTTAACCCCTCAATCACCCCCCCAGTTAACCCTTTCACCCCCTGTCTCAGTGTCACTAATAGATCTTTTTTCTGATCGCCGTATTAGTGTCACGGGTGACGCTAGTTAGCCAGTTAGCTGATTCGTTCCACCATCAGGTTTTTATAGCGTCAGGGTACCCCCATATAATACCTAATAAAGGTTTTAACCCCGATTGCCCCTAGGTAACCCTTTCACCCCCTGTCACCAGTGATCACTGTATTAATGTTACGGGTGACGCTGGTTAGTTATTTTTTATCTTTATTTATTTATCTCAATTGATTTATCTTGACATCAACAGCGTTTGCTCGCACGATACATAAATCAGCAACTCCAGCGCTGTCGGAGGTGATTTCACCATCACAGTTAAAAAAAAAGAGTATATATGCGGAAGCCTGGGCGCAGGGGTGGAGTAGCGATTTGCCCCTAACATTAGGGGCGGATTGCCCCCATGCTTCAGCATATATTTTTTACCCTTTTTTTGGCACAGATTGTTATGGTTTTATTGAGTTAATGTTTTATTGTTACCATTGTTTGCTTTTCAGGTACACCATTCAGCTGCAGCACTTATTTATTTATCTTGACAGCAACAGCGTTTGCTCTCATGATACGTAAATCAGCAACTCTAGCGCTGTAGGAGGTGATTTCACCACCACAGTTGAAAAAAAATATGGTGCATGTATGCCCATCATTAAAAGTGGGTGGATGCAGGGTGGTATTCTAATGGTGGGCATACACAACGATCAATCTCTTTTTTTCGTTCAGCCCACAGGCTGCATAAAAAAAAAGAACATTACAGTATATGCCCAACAAGGACCAGCAACGTACTGGTATGTTGCTGGACTTTGAGTGGTTATACCAGAATGATGCCTGCAGGTTTAGGTATCATCTTGGTATCATTATTTTCAGCCAGCAGTCGGCTTTCATGTAAAAGCAATCCTAGTGGCTAATTAGCCACTAGACTGCTTTTACAAGCAGTGGGAGGGAACATCCCCTGCCCCCTCCCGTCATCTTCCTTGGTTTTCTTGGGCTCTCCTGTCCCACTGGGGAACCTCATAATGCAGCCGGTGGTTCCGCCAGCTGACCATAGAGCTGATCGAAGATCAGACTGGCTCCAATCATCTCTATGGCCTAAGAAACACTAAGCTACGAGCATTTCATGACTTCGGTTTCGCCGGATATGAACAGCCCTATTGGGAAAGCATCTTATCACACCGATCTTGGTGTGGTCAGATGCTTTAGGAAAGATCTAGAGTCTAATAGACCCATTTTAAAAAAAAAAAAGAGTAACTGTCACTACCTATTGCTATCATAGGGGATATTTACATTCTCTGTGATAACAATAAAAAAAAATTACAAAAAAAATTAAAGGAACAGTGTAAAAATAAAATCAAAAAGCAAAATAAATAATAATAAAAAAAAAAGCACCCCTGTCCCCCTGAACGCAAAGGCGAATGACCTTGTGACAGTAATAGGTGGTGACAGGTACTCCTTATGGAGGGATCGGGGGTCTAAAAGACTTTACAAGTAGTCAGATTGCCAAAATCGGCAATTCTGAATACTGTCATTTTTTCTTAAATTGGCAGCCGAGTAAACTACGTTTTGCTGTTGCTTCCGGGACTTTACATCGGAGACCCGATCATTGCTGATCATCCAGCTTTGTTCGTGTCTTGGCCTAGGCGGCGGACGCGCCAGCTGGTGGCTCGGGTCTCCCGGCGGGAGTCCCCTCCCACTCCTTTAGGATAACAGCTTAGTGGCTTTTAGACGCATTGGTTGTTATCACTAAGGAGCCAACCGCCAGCTCTAAAAAAACAGTACTGGGGTGATCCCTGCAGCTGCATATCACCCCGGTATAACCCCTTCAAGCCATGAACGCAAATTTGTGTACGGTCAGCGTGAAGGGGTTAAAGGAAGCAGTGACATCATCAATGGGCTGTACATAGCCCAAGTAGAGCGAAGAGCTGTGGGAGGGGCCCAGAAGGCTCCACCCACTACAGGAGGAGGTGGAGACAAGACCAGTGCCCCTGCAAAAGCAGAGCACGGCAGCAGTGAGTGGTCCTTATTACAGGAAGGAAATCTCACACTGGATTACAGCACAGATCCTGGAGAAATACACAAAGCAAACTGATATATAAAAATGATTTTTATATGTTTTTACGAAAAACCAATATTAACTACTTGCCGACCAGCCGCCGTCATTATACGGCGGCAGGTCGGCTTGTTCCCGTAAATCGCTGTAGGTGTACGTCGGCTCCTTTAAGAGCTATAGCAGGAGCGCGCCCGCTGCTGCACGACGGGGGAGCCAATACGCCTGGCAGACGGGTGCGATGTCCGCCAGTGACCTGAGAATGCTCCACAGAGAGCCAGAAGGGGGATCTGTCAATGTAAACAGACAGATCTCCGTTCTGACAAGAGAGTAGAGAGAGATCTGCTGTTCCTAGTGATCAGGAACAGCGATCTCTCTCCTTCTCCAGTCAGTCCCCTCCCCCCACAGTTAGAAACACCTCCCAGGGGAGGTGGAGGAGAAGAGAGATCGCTATTCCTGATCACTAGGAACAGCAGATCTCTCTCCTCCTCCAGTCAGTCCCCTCCTCCCACAGTTAGAAACACCTCCCAGGGGACATAGTTAACCCATTGATCGCCCCCTAGTGTTAACCCCATCCCTGCCACTGACATTTATTCAGTAATCAGTGCATTTTTATAGCACTGATCGCTGTATAAAAGTCAGTGGTCCCAAAAAAGTGTCAAATGTATTCGATCTGTCCGCCGCAGTCCCGCTAAAAATCGCAGATCGCCACCATTACTAGTAAAAAAAAAAAAAAATTATAATAAAAATGCCATAAATATATCCCCTATAACTTTTGCACAAACCAATCAAAATACGCTTATTGCATTTTTTTTTTTTTTTTTTTACCAAAAATATTTAGAAGAATACATATTGGCCTAAGAAATTAATTTTTTTTCATTTTTTTGTGGATATTTATTATAACAAAAAGTAAAAAAATATTGTTTTTTTTTTTCAAAATTATTGCTTTTTTTGTTCATAGCACAAAAAATAAAAACCGCAGAGGTGATCAAATACCACCAAAAGCTCTATTTGTGGGAAAAAAAGGACGTCAATTTTGTTTGGGTATAACGTTGCACGGCCGTGCAATTGTCAGTTAAAGCGATACAGTGCCGTATCGCAAAGAAATGGCCTGGTCATTAAGGGGGAAAATCTTCCGGTCCTTAAAGTGGTTAAGTGCTTATATGCTAATGTTAGAACACGGAGATTCAAGGAAGAATACACATGACCGATGGATTTAGGTGACATTTAGGTGACATGTACCAGTTCAGTTTGTTATTGGAGACAAGTGAAAACAATATTTACAGAAGATTAGAAGTGAATTGTGTGTCAGAAGGAATGATGACATTGATGTTTGCAGAGTGTGAAGGTGAACTCTCGGCTCTCAGGACAATTTCCGCGACACTGAAACTAGAAAAGCCGGTTTGGAGTTCCTAGAAAAATCAGTTTTTATTGCTAAACAAATTTGATAACGGAGTCAGCTGACCTTATGCTGCGGCTCTTTTGTGGAAAGGACAAATTCCTCCTCAGGAGTGAGGACGCGCCAGATGTGGCTGAATAAAAAAAAAAATAATAAATACATCATATCAATAAAATATATTTATCCATCGTTATTTAACCACTTGCTTACTGGGCACTTATACCCCCCTTCCTGCCCAGGCCAGCTTTCAGCGCTGTCACACTTCGAATGACAACACTGTACCCATATGATATTTTTAGAATTTTCTTCACACAAATAGAGCTCTCTTTTGGTGGTATTTAATCACTGCTGGGGTTTTTATTTTTTGCTGAAGACCGAAAATTTTGAAAAAATAAAAGAAATTTTTCATAGTTTGTTATAAAGTTTGCAAACAGGTCATTTTTCTCCTTCACTGATGTGCGCTGATGAGGCACTGATGGGCACTGATAAGGTGGCACTGATGGGCACTGACAGGTGGTTCTGAGAGGCACTATTGAGGTGGCACTGGTGGGCACTGATTAGGTGGCACTGATAGGCAGCACTGAAGGGCACTGATAGGTGGCACCAATGGGCACTGATAGGCACTAGTAGGTGGCACTGATAGGCGACACTGATGATGAGGCACTGATAGGCAGCGCTGATAGGTGACACTGATGATGAGGCACTGATGGGCACTGATTGGCAGCACTGATGATGAGGCACTGATGGGCACTGATTGGCAGCACGGATAGGCACTGCTATGTGGCACTGGTGGGCACTGACTAGCAGAATTGATGGGCACTGATAGGTGGCACTGGTGGGCACTAGTTAGCAGTACTGGTGGGCAATGTTGGGACCGATTACCCTTTAACAGAAGCCAGTTATCGGCTTTCTTCTTTTCTCCTTGCGCTATCAGCATGGGGGAAAAAAAAGCCTATGACCGGCTACTGTTTACATCCTGTGATCAGCTGTCATTGGTTGACAGCTGATCTAATGGTAAAGGGCTGCTGTGATTGGCCCTTTAACCCGATCTGTGATCAGCCAAGTCCGAGGGTCTAGGCGATCACAGAGTGTGGCGTAGGGGGGCACGCGGGAAGCACAAGCTCGGGCGGACGTCTATGGACACCCTCCAGGCATTGTAAGCCCGGGCTGTAGCCATCTTTCGGCTATAGCGTGAGAGGGAACAGGTTAATACAGTATATTTATCTCTATGGTATTCCTCTTCCCTCCTACCTACATAGGTTACGTTGGGGAGGCGTGGAGTAGCTAGGCCAGCACAGGCAGCAATTATACACTCCCAGAAGAAGAGCAGGTTATGAGATGAAGGGAGGGGGCTGTGCTAGGGAAATGACTCTTCCTGGGGTAGTCACATTATCTAGCAAGTTCAGAGGTACATTACAAGTAAATAGAAAATCAAATTGGTAAAGGCAAAACACCGCAAGTAAAGATTTTAAATACTTGATTTTTCTGACTGCCTGCAATTTTTTGGTTGGCGACAGGGCCTCTTTAGGCAAAAACTTGGTTAAATGCCGACCTTCCTGCCGAACTTTGAGTGGCCTTGTGTTAGAATGCAATGTTCATCATGGAAGCCCATTCACACAAACCCTGAGGACCTCTATATTGTTCCTCATATCAGAGAGCCTACATACAGTGGAATCTCCTTCTTTAATCCCAACTTGCATTATCAACCCTGGAAAACATCACCCAAGGAAAAACCCTGAGGAGCTCTATATTGTTCGTCATATCAGAGAGCCTACATACAGTGGAATCTTCTTCTTTAATCCCAACTTGCATTATTGACCCTGGAAAACATCACCCAAGGAAAAACCCTGAGGAGCTCTATATTGTCTGTCTATATCAGATTAGCTACATTGTATCTCCTTTAATCCCAATTTTCCTTACTAATCCTGGATAACATCAGCCAAGGAAATGCCTTGAGAAGCTCTATATTGCCCATCTATACCAGATCAGTTACGTCGTTTCTCCTTCTGTAATCCCAAATTCCTACCCAACCCTAGAAAACATCACCAGAAACACCATTAGGAGCTCTATATTCTTCATCTTTATCAGAGATATTACATAGAATTTTCTTCTTTAATTACAACTTTCCTTATCAACCCTGGAAAACATCACCCATGGAAACAGCCTGAGGAGCTTTATATTATCGGTCTATATCAGATCGGCTACATTGTATCTCCTTCTTTAATCCCACCTTTCCTTACTAATCCTGGAAAACCTCACCCAAGGAAAGGCCCTGAGGAGCGCTATATTGTTGGTATATATATATATGAGTATATATCAAATTGGCTACATTGTATCTCCTTCTTTAATCCCATCTTTCCTTACCAATCCTGGAAAACCTCACCCAAGGAAATTCCCCTTAGGAGCGCTATATTGTTGGCATATATATATATATATATATGAGTATATATCAGATTGGCTACAATGTATCTCCTTCTTTAATCCCATAATTTCCTTGCCAACCCTGGAAAACACCATCTAAAGAAACATCCAAAAATACGCTATGCTGTTCATCTATATCAGACAGGCTACATCGAATTTCCTTCCTAATCCCAACTTTCATTACCAACCATGGAAAACATCACCCAAGGAAACACCTTGAGGAGCTCTATATTGTCTATACCAGATCGGTTACATTGTTTATCCATCTTTAATACTTAGTTCCTAACCAATCCTGAAAAACATCACATAAGGAAACACCTTAAGGAACTCTATATTGTCCACCTACTGTAGGCTACATTGTATTTCCTTCTTTAATCCTAATTTTTTTTGCCACCCCTGGAAAATATCACCCGAGGAAATGTTTTGGAAACAATCCTCCAAAAATAAATAGTTCACAACCATCAAATGAGTAATTTCCAATAAATATTCTCCTTACTTGTTGGGATCAGATTTTTGCTTTGTTGTTGTGTCCACCCAAACCGTCTTCAGGTCATACAGGTACGTGTCATTCCCCTTAACAAAAAGAAGAGAGGGAAGGAGGTCTTTTGAAGTTAGGACAGCAGAATCAACAAACCTAAGGCCTCGTTCACATGGGCGTACTTACAGTAGGTGTACAACGTTATGAAGGATGGTTTACTCGCACAGGGATGCACAGATGCTCCATGAATCCGTGTGCAGGCAGTCCCATTTATGTCTCTGCATGGACATCCATTTGGGTGCGGGTGTGTGTCCCCAAACTCACCCTGTCTGTGTTCGGGGACATGCGCCTGCGCGCTCCTGCACCCACACGAACTTGAAATTGGGTGTCCATGCAACTGCTGCATCCCAATACATATGAATTAGACTGTCTGTCCTGAAATGCATGGAACACCTGTCCATCCCATGCAGGAAAATATGGCACTTTGCACAGATGAATGCTTACTTATGCCCGTGTGAACGAGCCCTTAAAACGGTATTAAACGCAATCCCGAAATGTACTATATTGCAGCTTACCAATCAGATGTAGTGGCTTCAGTACGTCACAAGGGGTGAGCTCTCTGGGTGACGTCATTGGATGACCACGCCCCATGGCTATATAAGAGATGCCAGACAGCGTGTGACAACACAACGGAGGAAGACAGCCACAGAAGAAGAGCAACTTTTTTCTTTTTTTTTGCGGATAACTGGCCGCGAGGAAGAAGACACCGGGAGAAGAGGACTCAGGGAGAAGATGACAGCAGGGAGAAGACAGCAGCTGGAGAAGATGGCAGCGGGGAGAAGACGGCAGTGGGAGAAGACGGCAGTGGGAGAAGACGGCAGTGGGAGAAGATGGCACCGGGAGAAGACGGCACCAGGAGAAGACGGCACCGGGAGAAGACGGCACCGGGAGAAGACGGCTCAGGGAGAAGACGGCCCCGGGAGAAGATGGCAATGGAGAAGACGGCACCGGGAGAAGACGGCCCGGGGAGAAGATGGCAGCGGGAGAAGACGGCACTGGGAGAAGATGGCTCGGGGATAAGACAGCAGCAGGAGAAGACGGCACCGGGAGAAGACGGCTCGGGGAGAAGAAGGCTCGGAGCTATTTTTTTTAAATAAAGGGCTTGTCAAAAACTGTCTCATTTTTTTTTTTTACATTTCACTGCTTTTTGGGGTGAATGGGTAGGGGTACGATGTACCCGATACCCTTTCATATGGGGGAGCTGGGATCCAGGGGCCCCCTTGTTAAAGGGGGCTTCCAGATTCCGGTAAGCCCCCCGCCCGCAGACCCCCACAACCACCGGCCAGGGTTGTCGGAAAGAGCCCCCCCCAAAACAACCTTCTCCCCCAAGGTGAGGGCATGCGGCCTGGTATGGTTCCGGGGGGGGCACTTGCTCGTCCCCTCCCTTGCCTGACCTGCCGGGCTGCATGCTCGGATAAGGGTCTGGTATGAATTTTGCGGGGGACCCCACGCCATTTTTTAAAAAATTTTGGTGTGGGGGGGGGGGTTCCCCCCAGAATCCATATTAGACTCAAAGGGAAGGGCCTGGCATGGACCTGCCGGGGCCCCTACAACGTTTTTTTATGCAATTTTATTTTTTGCCGGCAATTTGAATTTTTCACATTCAGCTGTCAGCTGACGACTCATCGGTTGTTAAGGACGCGGCGGCCAGCTTCCCGGTCCCATCCTTAGCAAACAGCTATATGCAGTGTTTTAAACAGAAAAATAAAAAATGCAAAACACATCAAAAATTAACAACACTTGCGTTTCTGGTGCGATTCCATTGAAGTCTATTACACGCAAAACGCGGATAAAAAAGTCCCCGACCTTTCCAAAAATGCATAAAACGCATAGATGTCAACATGTACCATAGGAAACCATGTTAAATGGTCTGCAATGCATTTCTGCAAACTGCAAAACGCACTAAAAAAAAAACTGCATAGGTGTGAACCTAGGGTAAGCGTCTCGTCTCATCCCTGTAACTACAAGGCAGCTTTTGAATAGAAAAACAGACTTGCTGGTTGGATCACCAGATTAAAATAATGGAAAGAGCCTAAAAAAAATAAAAAAAAAACGAATGCAGCCGTCACGTCTAAGAATTGATAAGCTGTAATATAATAAATATTTGCTTTTTGGATGTAATACCGCATTAAGTATAAAGAGTTACAGGCCAGCGGCTGTCGTTTATACCACCTGGGGACGGCTCAGGAATTTGCACTTGGCTCCGATTACTGGATAGAATGTTCTACTCAGAATCGTTAGAAAGGTGTTTTTTTTGCACACAATGCATTAACTTTACAGTAAGTGCTTTAAAAGGGGTTTTCCGTCTTGTTTTGACATAATCTACACTCCGGGATTTTTTGTGTCTTTAGCTTCCTTGAGTTTTACATGATCCCTCCTGATCAATGACTTCCCTGGCTGCGGACCAGTGTGTACTACATATATACAATCAGTGGTGTAACTAGAACCTTCAGGGCTCCGGTGCAAGAAACCATGAAAGACCCCCCCCGACCCCAGGCTGGGGTCCTTCCCTCTGAGCACAGTTTATTATGTTTCACCTATGAATGGACAGAGTCAGTGATCGGTATGGATCACTGACTCTATTTATTCAGACAAGGAAGGGGCCAGTAAATGACACATTTACCAACCCCTTCGCCCCTCTCCATCCTGACACATCCCCCGGAGCAGCCGGCTGGAGAGGGGACAGGGACAGACTACACGACAAGACATATGCCTTTCCTTACTTCTGAGGAAAGGAATACATTTTTGCTACATTGTTACAATTTTATGTCAGGGCGCACCGACCTAGTGCGTTATCCTAAGATCAAATATTTATTAAATTAAAAGCGGTAAGTAATCTACTCACAAAATGGCTATTGCACATAAGCTCATCTCAAAATCCAGCATAGTTCAATCCATGATTCATCAACTCGTGTGACAGAAAATGAAGATCCAGTAGGCTGACGCGTTTCGAGCACTAGCCACTTCCTCAGAGCCCACAGGGGAGGCTACAGAAAGAAGCTGAATAAGAGGAGAGGTGGGGACGGCTGCATATAGAGGAACCAATCTCATCGCTGCCTTCTGCAGCCTCACAATGCCCGTGGGAGAGGGAGAGGAGGAGAAGTGGGAATTCAGCGGCTGCAGGAGGAAAGTGATTCGATTGGTTCCTTTATATGCAGCTGCCCCTGTCGCTCCCCCTATCCAGGTGGGGCCCCCCTGTACATGCCTGGTTACCCAACCAGTAAGCCCTGTGTTCCTTTTTTCCCGTGTGCTCTCCTGCCTCCCCCCACCCCCTCATCCCCTCCTCTGCTGCAGGGGATGTGTCAGGATGCAGAGTGGCGAAGGAGTTGGTAAATGTGTCATTTACTGGCCCCTTCCTTGTCTGAATTAATCATGATCCGTACCTATCGCTGATTCTGTCCATTCATATGGCCGAGTTGCAATTGCGACCCCTGTAGGTACACCCCTGTATACAATCCCTAATGTAGGATCCTGACAGTCTAGTATTAAGGTTTGAATTACATTACGTTGGCACGATTGTTAACCTGCATGAAAGATTTTTGTTTTACTGCTGAGGAAAGGAATACATTTTTGCTATATTGTTACAATTTTATGTCAATTACTAACCTGGGTGAGCCCTGTGTATGTACGGTAATTGCAGCAGATTGATAATACTGACAAGTAAATATTTTATATTTACTGATGAAATGACAATATTAGGTGCTTATATGCTCATGCTGGGTTCTCTATATAATAACAGCTTATCTCGCTGGAATGACTCTTTGTAGAAATATGTCATTAGAACAATTAGTTGTTGTTCCCGTCCCTGGAATGTCTTGTTGTGTATTCTGTAGACAGAATTGTCCTCCACATATTCTGGGTCACAGTTGAGCTGATGAGGTGTTTCAAAATGACAGAAGTGAAAGTCTTTTGTAATTGTCTGTGTGTTGCTTGTGGAAATTCTAGAAAGTGGAACTAAACCTAACTTTTAGGTACTGCCTGAGCTTCCTGAGCAGGTATATTTTTTATTGGAGGGGAGCCATGCTACGTCTTCTGCAATAATACAAACTTATCTGCCTGCTTTTCCACCAAATGTGCACAGAGCGCATGCGCAGCTCAGCATGCATTCCTCGAATACTGCAACTGTGACAGGAATGACTGACCTCTGTGCACACATGAGGGATGATGCCATCTCCCACCGATCAATAGGAAAGAGGGAAGAGAGGGAAAAAACCCTGCACCTGGGGAGAAGATGGCAGCACCCAAAGGGGGAGATGACAGCAGCCGAGGAGAAGATGACAGCAACAGCCAAGGAGAAGACGGCAGCAGCCGAACAGAAGACGGCAGCAGCCGAGGAGAAGACGGCAGCAGCCGAGGAGAAGACGGCAGCAGCCGAGGAGAAGACGGCAGCAGCCGAGGAGAAGACGGCAGCACCTGAGGAGAAGACGGCAGCAGCCGAGGAAAAGACGGCAGCACCTGAGGAGAAGACGGCAGCAGCCGAGGAGAAGACGGCAGCAGCCGAGGAGAAGAGGGCAGCAGCTGAGGAGAAGAGGGCAGCAGCTGAGGAGAAGAGGGCAGCAGCTGAGAAGAAGGCAGCAGCCGAGGAGAAGACAGCAGCACCCAAGGAGAAGAAGGCAGCACCTGAGGAGAAGACAGCAACAGCCGAGGAGAAGAGGGCAGCACCCAAAGAGAAGACGGCAGCAGCTGAGGAGAAGACGGCAACACCCAAGGAGAAGAAGGCAGCAGCCGAGGAGAAGACAGCAGCACCTGAGGAGAAGACGGCAGCAGCCACTGAGATGAAGACAGCAACAGCCAAGGAGAAGACGGCAGCAGCCGAGGAGAAGACAGCAGCACCCAAGGAGAAGAAGGCAGCACCCGAGGAGAAGACGGCAGCGCCCGAGAAGAAGACGGCAGCAGCCTCTGAGGAGAAGACAGCAACAGCCACTGAGGAGAAGAGGGCAGCAGCTGAGGGAGAAGACGGCAGCACCCAAGGAGAAGAAGGTTGCAGCCGAGGAGAAGACGGCAGCACCCAAGGAGAAGAGGGCAGCACCCAAGGAGAAGAGGGCAGCACCCGAGGAGAAGACGGCAGCAGGCGTTGAGGAGAAGAGGGCAGCAGCCGAGGTGAAGAGGGCAGCAGTCGAGGAGAAGAGGGCAGCAGCCGAGGAGAAGAGGGCAGCAGCCGAGGAGAAGAGGGCAGCAGCCGAGGAGAAGAGGGCAGCAGCCGAGGAGAAGAGGGCAGCACCCGAGGAGAAGAGGTTAGCACCCGAGGAGAAGACGGCAGCAGCCTTTGAGGAGAAGAGGGCAGCAGCCGAGGTGAAGAGGGCAGCAGTCGAGGAGAAGAGGGCAGCAGCTGAGGAGAAGAGGGCAGCAGTCGAGGAGAAGAGGGCAGCACCCGAGGAGAAGACGGCAGCAGCCGTTGAGGAGAAGAGGGCAGCAGCCGAGGTGAAGAGGGCAGCAGTCGAGGAGAAGAGGGCAGCACCCGAGGAGAAGATGGCAGCAGCCGTTGAGGAGAAGAGGGCAGCAGTCGAGGAGAAGAGGGCAGCACCCGAGGAGAAGACGGCAGCAGCTGAGGAGGGATGTAACCGCCGCATCGCTGGAAGGTGGAGGTGAGTATACTGGGGGGTTTAGTTCTGCTTTTAAGCAGATGTTTGAATGTGTAAAATGTTTATAATTTAGGAGGTCCTACATGACGACGCCAGGATTGGCCTACACTTCTCCTATTGATTTGGCAATAACTTTGTCATTATGTAAGATAACCGTGTTAATTAATAAAAAAAGTGTTACTTTTGATAAAAACATTTTATTCTATACTTTCTCTTTAAAGTGATACTAAACACACCAAATATTGATTTGATTTGGATCTCTCTCCTAACATTTTTTTTTACAGTACTGTATATACACGTTGTATACACCCCAGGGTAATACAGCCTCCATAGTCACCCCAGGGAGAGAGAAGATCCCCTTTAACTCACCCTGTCACAGTTACACCCCCTTAGATTGCCGTTTTGTCACCATGACACCCCTTAGATTGCTGTTTTGTCACCATGACACCCCTTAGATTGCTGTTTTGTCACCGTGACACCCCTTAGATTGCCATTTTGTCACCATGACACCCCTTAGATTGCCGTTTTGTCACCATGACACCCCTTAGATTGCTGTTTTGTCACCATGACACCCCTTAGATTGTCGTTTTGTCACCATGACACCCCTTGGATTGCTGTTTCTTTCTTTTAAAAGGGGAAAACCCTTTGTCGTTTCTATTAGCCGACATACCTGCAGGAAGACGAGGTAATCGTTGAAGAGGAGGACCCGGTCGTATCGGCTGGAGGTGACAGTTACCGGGACACTGCGACTGTCTTCTTGTAGTCGGCGTTCCGGTGTGCACAGAGTGGCCTGCAAGACAAACATCCCGCATCATATCACACGGGTCATACAGAGGGTCCGACTTCTACCATCCTGAGGGTTCAAACATCCCCCCCCCCTGGTAGCTGAATGACACTCGCTTGTGATTCCCTGTATAGATGTCTGTTGGCATACAAGAATGGTGGCAATGTCTGAGATGTATCTGATTCTGATGATCAATTAGTTACCAAATCATTAGCTGATGAATAATTTATTGTTGGTAAGGGGTAAGGGGAGAAGAGAGGAGATGAAAAAGGAAAAGAGAGGAGATGAGAGAGGAGAGGAGAGAGGAGAATAAAAGAGAGGTGAGGAGAGGACATGAAAAAAAGAGAAGAGAAAAGAGAAGAGAAAAAAAGGAGAGGAAAAGAGAGGAGAGGAGAAATTAGAATAAAAGAGAGGTGAGGAAAGGACCGGAAAAGGGAGGAGAGGAGAAAAGAGGATAGGAGAAAGGAAAGGAAAAGGGAGGAGAGAAAAAGAGAGGAGAAAGTTGAGGAAAAGAGAGGAGAAAGGGAGAGGAAAAGAGAGGAGAAAGGAGAGGAGAAAGGGAGAGGAAAAGAGAGGAGAAAGGGAGAGGAAAAGAGAGGAGAAAGGAGAGGAAAAGAGAGGAGAAAGGGAGAGGAAAAGAGAGGAGAAAGGGAGAGGAAAAGAGAGGAGAAAGGGAGAGGAAAAGAGAGGAGAAAGGAGAGGAAAAGAGAGGAGAAAGGGAGAGGAAAAGAGAGGAGAAAGGAGAGGAAAAGAGAGGAGAAAGGGAGAGGAAAAGAGAGGAGAAAGGAGAGGAAAAGAGAGGAGAAAGGGAGAGGAAAAGAGAGGAGAAAGGAGAGGGAAAAAAAGGGGAGGATGAAAAGATGAGAGGAGAGGAGAAAAGAAAGGAGAGGAAAATAGAGGGGAGGATAACAGAGGAAAGAAAAAGGAGAGGAAAAGAAGAGAGGATGAAAGGAGGAGAGAAGAAAAAAGAGGAGAGGAGAAAGAAGAGGAAAAGAGAGGAGAGGTGAAAGGAAAAGAGGGGAGTGGAAAAAGGAGGAGAGGATAACAGAAGAGAGAAAAGCCGAGGAGAGGAGAGAAGAAAAGAGGAGAGGGGAAAGGAGAGGAAAAAAGAGGAGAGGAGAAGTGTAGAGGATGCAAAGAGGCGAGGAGAAAAGAGAATAGAAGAAAATAGAGGAGATAAGAAAGGAGAGGAAAAGGAGAATAGAGGATGCAAAGAGGAGAGGAGAAAATAAAATGAGAGGAGAGAAAAAAGGAGAGTAGAAATAAGAGGAAAAGAGAGAAGAAAGGAGAGTTAAAGAGAGGAGAGGATGCAGAGAGGAGATAAGAAAGGAGAGAAGAGGATGCAAAGAGGTGAGGAGTGGAGAAAGGAGAAGAAAGGAGGAGAGGAAAAGAAAGGTGAAATGAGAGAAAAAGAAAGGAGAAATGAGAGGTAAAGAGAGGAGAAATGAAAGGAGAAAGGAGAGGTAAAGAGAGGAGAGGATGGAATGAGTAGAAGATGGGAGGTGAAGGAAGAGTAATGGGGGAAAAGAGAGAGATGAGGCCCAGAGAGGAGAGATAAGTTTATATACAAAGAATGAAGAATATATCTGGTAAGGGAAGAGAAGAGGATGAATGGAGGTAATACAATGAATTGGGATAACTACAAATGTTATTCTGGGATGTGTCTCCAGCACTAGAATCATCTTTCTGGTACAAAACAGTCTTTAAAATTTAGTGTTAAAAACATGAAGGAATGCAAATGTAAAACAACAACAAATAAAAAAAAAGAAGTGTTAGGGAAAGAAGGGAATGAAGTAGTTAATAATCACGAGGGGGTAATGACAATATACAGAGAAGAGAAGATGAGAACTAAGAAAAGGAGATTGGTAGGAAGATGAAGAAATCAAAAATGGAGGAGAGTAATGGAGAGGAGAGGAAAGGGAAGATAAAGGAGAAGAGGAAGAGAAGCGGGTGGAGCAGTTGATAGACAAGCTGTATTGTCACACGTTACGTCCCACATACCGTCAATTTTTTGGACAATGTAGTCCACAGGTTCTTCGTCAGAGAGGCCTCATCCAGACACTGACTGATATAAGACTGGAGGCTCACATACACTTCCAGAGCTTTCCTTAGAGGGGCCACACCGGCATCCTGGAGAAAAAAATCATCATGTATGAATTATGATCCCTGAAATGAAAAAAGGCCACTTCATGTGAAAGAGCCATCGGTGCCTTGAAAAAGTATTCATACCCCCTTGAAATTTTCCAAATTTTGTCATGTTGCAACCAAAAACGTAAATGTATTTTATTGGGATTTTATGTGATGGCGAACCTTGGCACCCCAGATGTTTTGGAACTACATTTCCCATGATGCTCATGCACTCAGCAGTGTAGTGGAGCATCATGGGAAATGTAGTTCCAAAACATCTGGAGTGCCAAGGTTCGCCATCACTGTGATAGACCAACACAAAGTGGCAAATAATTGTGAAGTGGAAGGAAAATGAAAATTGTTTTAAAAATAAATATGTGAGAAGTGTGGGGTACATTTGTATGGCGCCCCCCGGAGTCAATACTTTGTAGAACCGCCTTTCTCTGAAATTACAGCTGCAAGTCTTTTTGGGGATGTCTCTACCAGCTTTGCACATCTAGAGAGGGACATTTCTGCCCATTCTTCTTCCTTGCAAAATATCTCAAGCTCTGTCAGATTGGATGGAGAGCGTCTGTGAACAGCAATTTTCAAGTCTTGCCACAGATTCTCAATGTGATTTAGGTCTGGACTGTGACTGGGCCATTCTAACACATGAATATGCTTTGATCTAAACCATTCCATTGTAGCTCTGGCTGGATGTTTCGGGTCGTTGTCCTGCTGGAAGGTGAACCTCCGCCCCAGTCTCAAGTCTTCTGCAGACTCTAACAGGTTTTCTTCTAAGATTGCCCTGTATTTGGCTTCATCCATTTTTCCATCAACTCTGACCAGCTTCCCTGTCCCTGCTGAAGAAAAGCATCCCCACACCATGATGCTGCCACCACCATGTTTCACGGTGGGAATGGTGTGTTCAGGGTGATATACAGTGTTAGTTTTCCACCAAAAAGTTTAATTCTGGTCTCATCTGACCAGATCACCTTCTTCCACATGTTTGCTGTGTCCTCCACATGGCTTCTCACAAACTACAAACAGGACTTCTTATGACTTTCTTTCACCAATGTCTTTCTTCTTGTCACTCTTCCATAAAGGGCAGATTTGTGGAGAACACGACTAATTGTTGTCCTGTGGACAGATTCTCCCACCTGAGCTGTGGATCTCTGCAGCTCCTCCAGAGTTACCATGGACCTCTTGGCTCTTCTCTGATGAATGTTCTCCTTGCCCGGCCGGTCAGTTTAGGTGGACGGCCATGTCTTGGTAGGTTTGCAGTTGTGCCATACTCTTTACATTTTCTGATGATGGATTGAACAGAGCTCCGTGAGATGTTCAAAGCTTGGGAGATTTTTTTATAACCTAACCCTGCTTTATACATCTCCACAAATTTATCTCTGACCTGTCTGGTGTGTTCCTTGGCCTTCATGATGCTGTTTGTTCACTAAGGTTCTCTAACAAACCTCTGAGGGCTTCACAGAACAGCTGTATTTATAATGAGATTAAATGACACACAGGTGGACTCTATTTACTAATTAGGTGACTTCTGAAGGCAATTGGTTCCACTAGATTTTAGTTAGGGATATCAGAGTAAAGGGGGCTGAATACAAACCCCCCCACACTTTTCAGATATTTATTTCTAAAAAAATTTGAAAAACATTTATCATGTTCCTTCCACTTCACAATTATGTGCCACTTTGTGCTGGTCTATCACATAAAATACATTTAGGTTTTTGGTTGTAACATGACAAAATGTGGAAAATGTCAAGGGGTATGAATACTTTTTCAAGGCACTGTATATATACAAAGAGTCCCTGCTACCATTTCCAGAGTCCCTTTGCTTGCTTTTATCCGGCCCTTGGGGCAATATTTCAACAGTGGGGCATGATTCTCCCAAGCTGACACCAACAAAGGGGCACATTTCCTCCCAATGACACCAACAATGGGGCATGATTCTTCCCACCTAAAGACACCAATGAAGGGACACTATTCCTCCCAATGAAACTAACAGTGCGGCATGATTCTTCCCACCTAATGAAACCAACGATGGGGCACAATTCAGTAGAGCAGTGGACGGTGTCAGTAGAGCAGTGGATGGTGTCAGTAGGACAGTGGATGGTGTCAGTAGGACAGTGGATGGTGTCAGTAGGACAGTGGATGGTGTCAGTAGAGCAGTGGATGGTGTCAGTAGGACAGTGGATGGCGTCAGTAGGACAGTGGATGGCGTCAGTAGGACAGTGGATGGCGTCAGTAGGACAGTGGATGGCGTCAGTAGGACAGTGGACGGCGTCAGTAGGACAGTGGATGGCGTCAGTAGGACAGTGGATGGCGTCAGTAGGACAGTGGACGGTGTCAGTAGGACAGTGGATGGTGTCAGTAGGACAGTGGACGGTGTCAGTAGGACAGTGGACGGTGTCAGTGGAGCAGTGGATGGTGTCAGTAGGACAGTGGATGGCGTCAGTAGGGCAGTGGATGGTGTCAGTAGTTTTTCTTTTTTATTAGCTTATTTTTTATTTTTTTTATTGATTTTTTTGCAATATTACTTTTTACTACTTTTTGCAATATAACTTTATATCATTTTTTGCCTTTTTTTTTGGGAGCCCCATTGGGGGGGCTTTGGTACGTTATCAGGAGTCCAAACAGACCCCTGATGTCTCACTTTTGAGACAGGGAAAGGGATTGAGGACAGAGACTCCCCAGTCCCTTTCTCTGCAGCCTCAGCTGCACTGGACAGTGAATGAATGGGAAGTTCTCTGTGCTGAGCGGCTTCCTGTTCATTCTCAATCTGAAGCACAGTTTATTATGCTTCCGTTATAAATGAAAAGGAAGGGGGCGGTAAATGACATATTTACTGGCCCCTTCCCCCCCACTCTCCATCCTGAAACATCCCCTGAAGTATCTGGGGGCATGGGAGGGGAGAGGGGGGCCTGGACTGCAGGGGGGAATCTACACCGCATTGGGGTGATTAGGGCATGCCAGGTGTGCACACCCTAATCACCCCATGCGGTGTAGATTCCCTCTGCACACGCCTATGCTCCCACTAATGCCGGGACACTTTTTCTACTACTGCTGGCCACAGTCCGGCCCCCCTAAATTCTGAAGGACAGTAAACTGGCCCTTTGTTTTGAAGGTTTGGGGACTCCCTGTTTTAGACAAAGCCGGGGGTTGGCAATGTCTCGGTCTGCTCCATAGGACTGTGCACGGGATTGGTGGTGACACAATAACTTTAAATGCCCCGGGGCGGCCAAGACCATAAATACGGCAATTACCTTCTGAAGATCTTCGTTCAGCTTGGTCAGCTGGAAGCAGTATTGCTGGATGTGTCGGCGGAATGGCTCAGTTAGGACCCTCAGGAGCAGCATGTGGATGGGGGGCTCAGAGTTTTCCCTAATGATCTGCGTCATGGCCTTTGTATTTGCCTTCCAGTGACTGCTACAGGAGACAGATATAGACAGCGTTATAGACCACCCAAATGTTGCCGGGAAACCACAGGTCCCAACATTCCCCACCAGCATCTCAGGTACATTAAATGCATTTGTGTCTTCTTCATTGTTCTACTTTCATTCCGACCTACCAACAGGTAGAACGGGTGCAGCAGAGTGGATGATGAGCGGCGTGGGAGTACAAGATACGTCCAAGGTCTTCTATAGGGACGCTACACTCAATTCTGCTAAAAAAAGCCACTGGTTTCACTTCTGTTGTTTTTTTTTTTTTTTTTAACCACTTAAGGACCGAGCCTCTTTCTGAGATTTGTTGTAAGTTAAAACAGTTTTTTTTGCTGGAAAATTACTTAGAACCCCTAAACATTATATATATTTTTTTCTAACACCCTAGAGAATAAAATGGCGGTCGTTGCAATACTTTCTGTCACACCGTATTTGCGCAGCGGTCTTACAAGCGCATTTTTTTGGGAAAAAATACACTTTTTTGAATTAAAAAAAAAAAGACAACAGTAAAGTTAGCCCAGTTTTTTTTTATATTGTGAAAGATAATGTTACACCGAGTAAATTGATACCCAACATGTCACGCTTTAAAATTGCGCCCGCTCGTGGAGTGGCCACAACTTTTACCCTTAAAAATCTCTATAGGCGCCGTTTAAAAAATTCTACAGGTTGCATGTTTTGAGTTACAGAGGAGGTCTAGGGCATAGAATTATTGCTCTCGCTCTACCGATCGCGGCGATACCTCACATGTGTGGTTTAAACACCGTTTTCATGTGCGGGCGCTACTCACGTATGCTTTCGCTTCTGCGCGCGAGCTCGGCGGGACGCGGTGCGTTTAAAATGTATTTATTTTTTTCTTATTTATTTTACCTTTTATTTTTTATTTTTACACTGTTCTTTAAAAAAAATAAAAAATTGTGTCACTTTTATTCCTATTACAAAGAATGTAAACATCCCTTGTAATAGAAAAGGTCCTCTTAAATATGAGATCCGGGGGGGTCAAAAAGACCTCAGATCTCATATTTACACTAAAATGCAATAAAAAAAAAAAAAAAAAATGTCATTTGAAAAAAAAAAAAAAAAAGGCCCTTTAAGAGCTATGGGCGGAAGTGACGATATGACGTCGCTTCCGCCCTGCAATGGTATGGAGACGGGTGGGGGGCCATCTTCCCCTCACTCGTCAAAGGGAGGAGGGGTTATATGCAACTTTTTTTTTTTTTTTGCTGTAGTATATGCTACAGCAAAATAACATTTACAAAAGAAAAAAAAAAATTATAGGTTACATTGCCAGCAAATAAAATTGCATTGCCAGCTTGTTTAAAAACACGGCTACTCCAGAGATAAATTATAATTGGCGAGCGTTGTCACCTTAGGACAGGAATTGTGTTATTGGGAGGAATCGCCAGATGGAAATAAAGGAAAAAAATCAAAGTGATTAAGAAGAAAACCAAAAGCTACAATGTAATGGCTTTGAGAACCTGTTGCTGTGTAACCCGTCTGTATCAGCAAAGCCGTGTAAAACGTGACAACAGCACTTGCCCAGCCCTACATAAGAGGCGTAATATAGCTTATAAAACACTTTTATGTGTATAAAGCTCCTCGGTAGCTACTGTATCTAGTCTTGTAGTTATAGATGTCTCTTAATTGCCAAAATATGCAGTAAAAACTTGCACACCCTGCACTCTGTACACAGCACACCCCTGAACTCTGTACACAGCACATCCCTGAACTCTGTACACAGCACACCCATGAACGCTGCACTCTGTACATAGAGCACCCCCAACAAACTGCGCTCTGTATATAGGGCACCCCTGAACCCTGCACTCTGTATATAGCACACCCCTGAACCCTGCAATCTGTACATGGCGCACCCCTGAACTCCGCACTCTGTACATAGTGCACCCCTGAACTCCACACTCTAAACAAAATGCACCTCTGAACCCTGCACTCTGCACATAGCATACCCCTGAACTCTGCACATAACACACTCCAGAACTCTGCACTCTGTACAAAGCATACCCCTGAACTCTGCACTCTGTACAAAGCACACCCCTGAACTCTGCACTCTGTACAAAGCATACCCCTAAACTCTGTACAAAGAACACCCCTGAACTCTGCACTCTGTACATAGCACACCCCTGAACTCTGCACTCTGTACATAGCACACCCCTGAACTCTGCACTCTGTACAAAGCACACCCCTGAGCCGTGCATTCTGTACAAAGCACACCCCTGAACTCTGCACTCTGTACAAAGCACACCCCTGAACCGTGCACTCTGTACAAAGAACATCCCTGAACTCTGCACTCTGTACAAAGCACACCCCTGAACTCTGCACTCTGTACAAAGCACACCCCTGAAATCTGCACTCTGTACAAAGCACACCCCTGAACTATGGACTCTGTACAAAGAACACCCCTGAACTTTGCACTCTGTACATAGCACACCCCTGAACTCTGCACTCTGTACATGGCACACCCCTGAACTCTGCACTCTGTACATGGCACACCCCTGAGCTCTGCACTCTGTACAAAGCACACCCCTGAACCATGCACTCTGTACAAAGCACACCCCTGAACCGTGCACTCTGTACAAAGCACACCCCTGAACCGTGCACTCTGTACAAAACACACCCCTGAACTCTGTACTCTGTACATAGCACACCCCTGAACTCTGCACTCTGTACATAGCACACCCCTGAACTCTGTACATAGCACACCCCTGAACTCTGCACTCTGTACAAAGCACACCTCTGAACTCTGCACTCTGTACAAAGCACACCCCTGAACTCTGCACTCTGTACAAAGCACACCCCTGAACCGTGCACTCTGTACAAAGAACATCCCTGAACTCTGCACTCTGTACAAAGCACACCCCTGAACTCTGCACTCTGTACAAAGCACACCCCTGAACTCTGCACTCTGTACAAAGCACACCCCTGAACTATGGACTCTGTACAAAGAACACCCCTGAACTTTGCACTCTGTACATAGCACACCCCTGAACTCTGCACTCTGTACATGGCACACCCCTGAGCTCTGCACTCTGTACAAAGCACACCCCTGAACCATGGACTCTGTACAAAGCACACCCCTGAACCGTGCACTCTGTACAAAGCACACCCCTGAACTGTGCACTCTGTACAAAACACACCCCTGAACTCTGTACTCTGTACATAGCACACACCTGAACTCTGCACTCTGTACATAGCACACCCCTGAACTCTGTACATAGCACACCCCTGAACTCTGCACTCTGTACAAAGCACACCTCTGAACTCTGCACTCTGTACAAAGCACACCTCTGAACTCTGCACTCTGTACAAAGCACACCCCTGAACTCTGCACTCTGTACAAAGAACACCCCTGAACTCTGCACTCTGTACAAAGCACACCCCTGAACTCTGCATATAACACACCACTGAACTCTGCACTCTGTACATAGCACACCCCTGAACTCTGCACTCTGTACAAAGCACACCCCTGAACTCTGCACTCTGTAGATAGTGCACCCAAAATACAACTGACCCTTTGAGGGCAACCATACTGGTGATGCGGCCCACGATTAAATTAAGTTTAACACCCCTGCTTTAGCAGTACCAGTTCCACATTAGGAAGTCCAGTGACCATAGGATTCTGGGGTAAGAGATTGCTGGTAATATACAGGTATTGAGAACCTTCTTACACATAAGTGTTTTTTAAGCTTTATTATTCTCTTTACATAAGGCTGCATGAGCTCCTTTGCCATGCTTTACCTAGCTTTGGCTTTGCAAATACATTGGGAAGGGGTTGCTCATTACCAGTTGCCATTGAAATGATCTTTATGTGTCATTACTTTTGTGCATTTTTACCCACAGTGCTAACACTCTCTTAGGTCTCGTTTAGATGAGTGGCATCTCTTGCCGCCCCTCTGAAAAGATTTTCAGAAGCTGGAAGACAGGTGGTTAGGAGGCATAATGTTGCTTTTTCTTTGCCTGTTTTTACCCTTAAAAGCCCACATCACTACACAACAAGCATTGGGCGTAGCTGCAGGGCAGTTGTGGCATGGCCTCATTCACTCAAAGGGTTGCGTTCACTGGCTGTATTTCTCACTGAATGCAATGGGGGTATAATTTTTGCAGCCAGGCAGCAAACACGGTTCAGTTGCCTTTGCAGTAGATACTGCTACCAAAAAAAAGACTATTTGCCACAGTGTTTATAAACTATGTTCAGATACAAGATAGAGAGACACAACGTAACATTGTTTATAAACATTGTTCACACAGGAGATAGAGAGATACAAAGTAACATTGTTCATAAACATTGTTCACACAGGAGATAGAGAGATACAAAGTAACATTGTTTATAAACATTGATCAGACAGGAGATAGAGAGATACAAAGTAACATTGTTTATAAACATTGATCAGACGGGAGATAGAGAGATACAAAGTAACATTGTTTATAAACATTGATCAGACGGGAGATAGAGAGATACAAAGTAACATTGTTTATAAACATTGATCAGATGGGAGATAGAGAGATACAAAGTAACATTGTTTATAAACATTGATCAGACGGGAGATAGGGAGATACAAAGTAACATTGTTTATAAACATTGATCAGACGGGAGATAGAGAGATACAAAGTAACATTGTTTATAAACATTGATCAGAGGGGAGATAGAGAGATACAAAGTTAACATTGTTACTTTTGTATTTACTAAGTTTTACTCATCTGCAGATCAAAGGGATGCACTTCAATCTGTATATGATGTCAGGTAAAGCAACCCGACAAGAAAAAAAAAAAAAAAAAAAAAACCTCCTAAGCTATTACTATTTTTCTTATTATTAGTTAAACTTTTCAATTTTTTTTTTGTTTTGTTCTTAAAGACATGGACGAGCGAGTTTGGGGTGGAGGAACTTGACTGGCCTGCACAGAGTCCTGGCCTCAACCTGATAGAAAGCTTTTGGAATGAATTAGAGCGAAGACTATGGGGTTGATTTACTAAAGGCAAATAGACTGTGCAAAGTGCAGCTGCTCCAGAGCTTAGTAAATGAGCAGAAGCTCTGCTGACTTCCATCATCCAATGTGCAAGCAAATATGCTTTTATTTTATTTTCCTTGCACGCGATTGGGTATTCTTTGCAAAGTGAAGCTTTACCTTATTTACTAAGCTCTGGAGCAAGTGCACTTGCAGAGGGCAACTGCACTTTGCAAAGTGCACAGTCTATTTGCCTTTAGTAAATCAACCCCTATGAGCCAGGCCTTCTCGTCCAACATCAGTGCCTGATCTCACAAACGTGCTTCTGGAAGAATGTTCAAACATTCCCATAGACACCCTCCTAAACCTTGTGGACGGCCTTCCCAGAAGAGTTGAAGCTGTAATAGCTGCAAAGGGCGGAGCCAACTCAATATTGAACCCTACAGACTAAGACTGGGGGGGTCATTAAAGGTCATGTGTGTGTAAAGGCAGGCGTCCCAATACTTTAGATAATATATTGTATATGAAAGGTGAAAGGGTTAATGCCCATTGTAACCCTAAAGTTCACCAAAAATCACTTTGATTTTGTCCTGACTTATTGACTCGTGGACTCCAAAGCATTTGGCCAAATTTCTAGGCAAAAGCTCACAATTTCGTTCCTTAGTAGATGAAGGGAAGCTTCCCAATTCACTCTTCAGATGACATTTTTATTTCGGGGGGGGGGGGGGGGTGCAGTGTCGGTTAAATACAATAAAGTATTTACGAAAATCTTAATCTGGTATGGTGTAATCAGCACAAGCAGATGTTCCCCTTGAGGCTGTCAGCATCCCCCTCCCAAAGGTAACAGATTGACCGATGTCCAAAGTACCCAACCTTTGGAGAATTCTGACAAAATAAATGCCAGTTAGAATTATTAACACCTTAGAATTAGAGGCTTACCTTCCCTGCTTTGCTGATTTCTCAAACCCTTTGATCACCACATAACTTGTGACGGCTTCCAAATATCTAAAACAAAACCAGGAAAAAAAAAAAAAGAAACAGGTTACTGAAAAAAGACATTGGTATGGTAATCGGGCAATGGGGGAATGTGTTATGTTAAAACATCTAGAGCAGCATTTATCAACTTTTTTTGCAGATACAGCACCCTATAGAAGTGTGCAAAATCTCGAGTCCCCCCCAGTCTAAAAAAAATAATTATTACTTACCAGTGGGAAACCTGAGCCTGGGACAATGCACACAACCCCCATCATATTAGAGATCCCCCCATCACATCAGAGGACCCCCATCACATCAGAGGTTCTCCCATCACATCAGAGGACCCCCCCCCCCATCACATCAAAGGTCCGCCATGGTATCTGAAGTCCCCCTTTATATCAGAGGTTTCTCCATCATATCAGAGGACCCCTATCACATCAGAGGTTCTCCCATCACAGAGATCCCCCATCACATCAGAGATCCCCCCATCACATCAGAGATCCCCCCATCACATCAGAGGACCCCTATCATATCAGAGGTTCTCCCATCACATGAGAGGACCCCCCATCACATCAGAGGTCCCCTATCATATCAGAGGACCCCCATCACATCAGCGGTCCCTCCATCATATCAGGAGGTCCCCCATCACATCAGAGGTTCTCCCATCACATCAGAGGACCCCCCCCCCCTCACATCAAAGGTCCGCCATGATATCTGAAGTCCCCCTTTATATCAGAGGTTTCTCCATCATATCAGAGGACCCCCATCACATCAGAGGACCCCTATCACATCAGAGGTTTTCCCATCACATCAGAGATCCCCCATCACATCAGAGATCCCCCCATCACATCAGAGATCCCCCCATCACATCAGAGATCCCCTATCACATCAGAGGTTCTCCCATCACATGAGAGGACCCCCCATCACATCAGAGGACCCCGATCACACCAGAGGTCCCCCATCATATCAGAGGACCCCCATCACATCAGCGGTCCCTCCATCATATCAGGAGGTCCCCTATAACATCAGAGGTCTCCCCATTATATCAGAAGACCCCCCATCACATAATAGGTACCCCCATCGCATAAGAGGTCCCCCAACACATAATAGGTCCCCCCATTACATCAGAGGACCCCTCATCACACCTAAGGTCCGCCATCACATCTGAAGTCCCCATTTATATCAGAGGTTTCCCCATCACTTCAGAGGTCCCCCCTCCATTACATCATAGCTCCCTCCATCACATCAGAGGACCCCCATCACATCAGAGGTCCCTCCATCATATCAGAGGTCCCCTATCCCATTAGAAGACCCCCATCACATCAGAGGACCCCTATTACATCAGAGGTCCACCAATCACATCAGAGGTCCCCCCCCCCACATCAGAGGTCCTATCACATCAGAGGTCCTCCTCCATCACATCAGAGATCCACCCATCACATCAGAGGTCCCCCTCCATCACATCAGAGGTCCCCCTCCATCACATCAGAGATCCGCCCATCACATCAGAGGTCCCCCTCCATCACATCAGAGATCCGCCCATCACATCAGAGGTCCCCCTCCATCACATCAGAGATCCGCCCATCACATCAGAAGTCCCCCTCCATCACATCAGAGGTCCCCCTCCATCACATCAGAGATCCACCCATCACATCAGAGGTCTCCCCATCACAGAGATCCACCCATCACATCAAAGATCCACCCATCACATCAGAGGTCCCCCTCCATCACATCAGAGGTCCCCCTCCATCACATCAGAGATCAACCCATCACATCAGAGGTCCCCCATTACATCAGAGGTCCCCCTCCATCACATCAGAGATCTGCCCATCACATCAGAGGTCTCCCCATCACATCAGAGGTCCCCTTCCATCACATCAGAGGTCTCCCCATCACATCAGAGATCCACCCATCACATCAGAGGTCTCCTCATCACATCAGAGGTCTCCCCATCACATCAAAGGTCCCCCATTACATCAGAGGTCCCCCTCCATCACATCAGAGGTCCCCTTCCATCACATCAGAGGTCTCCCCATCACATCAGAGGTCTCCCCATCACATCAGAGGTCTCCCCATCACATCAGAGATCCACCCATCACATCAGAGGTCTCCCCATCACATCAGAGGTCCCCCCATCACATCAGAGGTCTCCCCATCACATCAGAGATCCACCCATCACATCAGAGGTCTCCCCATCACATCAGAGATCCACCCATCACATCAGAGGTCTCCTCATCACATCAGAGGTCCCACTATCATTATCCCCATCACATCAGAGGTCCCCCCATTTATATCAGAGACTTCCCCATCACATCAGAGCCCCCCTGCACATCAGAGGTCCCTGTTCACATAAGAGGTCCTGCATGACATTAGAGGTCTCCAATCACTCCCAAGGTCCCCCCCCCCCATCACATTAGAGGTTCCTAATCATTCCAGAGGTTACCCCATCACATCACACTAGAGTCTCCCCATCACACCAGACTCCTCCCATCTTCACAGAGCTCCGCCCATCACACACACAATATGTTATGTTTCCATTGCCATGCACCGCTGATCATGCGTTGCTGTGTGTTATGGCAATACAAAAAAAAAACAGATTTTACCACAATGCAAAGGTGTGAACTAAAAGTATAAAACATATTAAATGGCTAAGGGGGAAACAAAAAAATAGTTATTAAAGCTGATTTGTATTCATTTGGGGCTCATTCGCATTCTACTTCGCAGCACAATGCATGTTTCAATGCCTGATACAGCAACACAGAGTGCTGCAGTGATAATCATTATTTAATGGCACCCCAACACATTTGCTACAATATTGGGCAAACACGCACTGTGGTCCTCTGTGCTGGAAAAAAGGATCTTTTTTGCTCCAACTGACAATACAGCGGGTAAAAAAAATATGGAACACGTCACCATTTTTCTAGGTAAATATATTTCAAAAGGTGCTATTGAAATGAAATGGTCACCACATGTCGGTAACAACCCGTACAATCCATACATACAAAGACACCACAACAAATACATTCAGAAATGAAGTTCTGTGTAATAAAATGGAAGGACACCGGGAAGAAGTATTGAACACACGAAGAAAGGGAGGTGCAAAAAGACACGGAAAGCCAAGACACCAGCTGAAATCTATCAATAATTAGAAAGCAATCCCGGCCCTTGTCAGTGCAAATTAATATCAGCTGGTCTCTACGGATGGTCTATAAAAAAGGTGTCTCATTACCAAGGTGTCACACAAGAAACATCTCATGATGGGTAAAAGCAAAAAGATCTCTCAAGGCCTTCACAACCTTATTGTTGAAAAACATACCAATGGCATTTGGTTACAGAAGGATTTCTAAGCCTCTGAATGTACCAGTGAGCACTGTTGGGGCCATAATCCGGAAGTGGAAAGAACATAATTTCATCATAAACCGGCCACGACCAGGTGCTCCTCGCAAGATTTCTGACAGAGGAGTGAAAAGAATGATCAGAAGAGTTGTCCAAGAGCCAAGGACCACTTCTTCAGAAAGACCTGGAATTAGCAGATACACTAAGTAATGCACTCACCCGCCATGGCCTGTATGCACGCTCACCACGCAAGACTCCATTACTGGAGAAAAAGCATGCTGAAACTCGTTATACCACTTAAGGGCCAGAAGAATTTGCCCCCTTAATGACCAGGCCATTTTTTTGCGATATGGCACTGCATCGCTTTAAGTGACAATTGCGCGGTCGTGCGACGCTGTACCCAAACAAAATTGACATCCTTTTTTTTCCCACAAATAGAGCTTTCATTTGGTGGTATTTGATCACCTCTGCGGTTTTTAATCTTTGCTTTAATAAGTATCCAAATAAAAATATAAAAAAAAAAAAAAAATGTATTTAACAGTTTAGGCTGATATATATTCGTCTACATATTTTTGGTAAAAAAAAAAAAAAAAAAATCGCAATCCGGAATAGGCGTATATTGATTGGTTTGCGCAAAAGCTATTGCATCTACATATTATGGGATAGATTTAGGGACTTTTAGTTATTTTTTTAATTGTTTTTACTGGCAATGGCGGCGATCTGCGATTTTTAGCGGGACTGCGACATTGCGGAGGACAAATCTGACCCCAAATGACACTTTTTTGGGGACCAGTGACATTATTACATTGATCAGTGCTATAAAAATGCACTGATCAATGTAAAAATGATACTGACAGGGAAGGGTTTAACACTCGGGGGGCGATCAAGGGGTTAAGTGTGTTCCCTCAGTGTGTTGCCAGGGACATGGCAGAGATCACTGGGAACAAAAGATCTGACATGTCCCCTGTCAGAATGGGGATCTGCCTTGTTTACAAAGGCAGTTTCCCGTTCTGCCTCTGTAATAGGCGATTGTGGGTCGCCGGCGGACATCTAATCAACTACGGCGATTCGTGCAGGACAGCCGACCTGTCGCCGTATAGTGACGGCAGCTGGTCGGTATGGTGAAGATTTCGCTATACATAATCAATCTCACCTGCGCTAATACGCCCCCTTTCAGTATAATGCATCTGGGATTTTAATCCATGTCTCCCACATTTCTCCAACATGAACCGACATGACCACAGCTTATGTCCTCATCTCAGCACGACTGCCTGCCGAGCAGTGCACTGGCACTTTTATTCAAAGACAACAAAAGCAATCACAAACAGGAAGTCCTGGCTCCAACAGCCAATCGCTTCCTCCATTGGAAATGACAACACAGGATATGACAACACAGGATATGACAACACAGGATATGACAATACATGATATGACAACACAGGATATGACAACACAGGATATGAGTTTATACAACAACCAATGACTACAATTCCTGCTGGTGGGAGCTTATCTGCAGGTATAAGCCATGGCACCCCAAATATGTTGATCAGGCATACAGGGGTGACATGAGCGCACATCCGCTAAACCGATAATGTCATTGCAGAGCAAACACATCCCCCCCAGACAAACGTCTGTGCATCGCACAGGGACCCTTTCACCCTGCAGACATATCCTCAATCCGCAAACACCTCTCTCCAATCCCAGGAAGTTTTCCACTACCTAACAGATCTCAACCAGCGTCATTCTGCCCCAGTCAGCTCTTTAGAGCGGGTTGCGGAAGAACTAACACTGGGAGACACTGTGACAATACATATTAAAATACTTCTTCATAAAATTTCCACAACAGTCGGCAACTAGTTAAAGTTCGCTGCACAACATTTAGACAAGCCTGTGAAATACGGGGAGAATATAGTCTGGTCAGATGAGACCAAAATTGAACTCTTTGAAGGCCATAATACACACCATGTTTGGAGGTCAAATGGCACATCACTTCAAAAACACTCCATGCCAACAGTGAGGTTTGGAGGTGGGAACATCATGGTGGGGGCGGGGCTGTTTTTCAGCATACGGTACTGGCAAACTTCATATCATTGAAGGAAGGATGAATGGAAAAATGTACCGAGACATTCTTGATAAAAAATCTGCTGACATCTACCAGGATGATGAAGATGAAACGAGGGCGGACATTTCAGAAGGACAATGATCCCAAACACAAAGCCAAGGAAACTCTCCATTGGTTTCAAAGAAAGAAAATAAAGCTTCTAGAATGGCCCGGCCAATCACCTGACTTGAATCCAATAGAAATTCTATAGAAAGAACTAAAAGATCAGAGATCATAGAAGAGGTCCATGGAGCCTTCAAGATTTGAAGACTGTTTGTGTGGAAGAACGGGACAAAATCTCACCTAAGCAACGCATGCGACTCGTTTCTCCATACGGTCTTGGGGCCGTCATTACCAGAGGATTTTGTACCAAGTATTAAATACATTTCAGTTGGCGGGTTCAATACTTTTTCCCGGTGTCCTTCCATGTTATTACACAGAATTTAATTTCTGAACTTATTCGTTTTGGTGTCTTTGTATGTATGGATTGCATGGGTTGTTACCGACCATGTGGGGAAAATGTAATCTCAATAGCACCTTTACCAATATATTTACCTAGAAAAATGGTGACTTGTTCAATACTTATTTTACCTGCTGTATTTGCAAATAGAAGGGTAAGTCTTTGATTTGCACCAACCAAATACAGTATAATAATATTGTTACATTGTATATATGAATGAACCTGCAAACAGGAGCTCCTGATGTTTGACCGACAATGATCTACGAAGGAATTTCTCTTCAATTTGGGAAGATTCCGTCACATATTCTGTGGTGTCTTGGGACGAGGACCACAATAATGACCCAACGGAAGACCTAACTTCTCTCCACTCCACCCAAAACTAGAATTAGCAGAATTCATATACATGTAACACTCACTCGGTGTAGACCCGGATGAACTGGCTCTCCTCCGTCATGAGGTAGATGTTCTGGATATCCACCGCCAAGTGATCATAATTGTTTTTTAGTGTTTGGAAACATCCGGCCGTCAGGTCCCAGACCTTGTGAAATTTGTCATTCAAGACTTTCAGCACATTCGAGTAATCTTTACTGGGAAGATCATGATGTGTCTCTGGAAAAGACGAGGGAATGACAGTAATAAAGGGACATTCAAGAAGCCTTCATGATTATTGAAATAACAACATTTAAAAAACCCATCACCCAACAATTGTTAAAAAAAATTAAAATCAACTTTCACTGCAATATTGACCTTCAATCTCATGCTGTCCACCACAGAAAGTCCTCACCTCCAGCCAGGGGCTGATCTACTGTGAGGCAAACAAGGCGTTTTCCTTGGGTGGCATTTTTCAGGGGGGCAGCGCTAAAGGGACACTATGAGCAGGGCTGGTACAAACCATAGGCAGCTTAAGCAGTGGCCTGACGGCGCCAGGAGGGTGGTAAAGGCAGTGGTTTTCATGGGGAAATCCTGCCTGGTGGCTGCCCTGTCAAAATGAAGTGTTCTTACAGGTCCCACATCAAAGCAGGCTTGGAGTGCCAGGACTGAGATATGCCCTGCCAATCCTCAGTCCCCTACAGAGGGCACTACAAGTCCCAGCATAGCGGGCTGCCATTGCTCAGTCCCCTACAGAAGGCACTACAAGCCCCAGCATACTGGGCTGCCATTCCTCAGTCCCCTACAGAAGGCACTACAAGCCCCAGCATACTGGGCTGCCATTCCTCAGTCCCCTACAGAAGGCACTACAAGTCCCAGCATAGTGGGCTGCCATTCCTCAGTCCCCTACAGAAGGCACTACAAGTCCCAGCATAGCGAGCTGCCATTCCTCAGTCTCCTACAGTGGGCACTACAAGTCCCAGCATAGTGGGCTGCCATTCCTCAGTCCCCTACAGTGGGCACTACAAGTCCCAGCATAGTGGGCTGCCGTTCCTCAGTCCCCTACAGAGAACACTACAAGTCCCAGCATAGTGAGCTGCCATTCCTCAGTCCCCTACAGTGGACACTACAAGTCCCAGCATAGTGGGCTGCCGTTCCTCAGTCCCCTACAGAGAGCACTACAAGTCCCAGCATAGCGAGCTGCCATTCCTCAGTTCCCTACAGAGAGCACTACAAGTCCCAGCATAGCGAGCTGCCATTCCTCAGTTCCCTACAGAGAGCACTACAAGTCCCAACATAGCGGGCTGCCATTCCTCAGTCCCCTACAGAAGGCACTACAAGCCCCAGCATAGTGGGCTGCCATTCCTCAGTCTCCTACAGTGGGCACTACAAGTCCCAGCATAGTGGGCTGCCATTCCTCAGTCCCCTACAGTGGGCACTACAAGTCCCAGCATAGTGGGCTGCCGTTCCTCAGTCCCCTACAGTGGGCACTACAAGTCCCAGCATAGTGGGCTGCCATTCCTCAGTCCCCTACAGAAGGCACTACAAGTTCCAGCATAGTGGGCTGCCATTCCTCAGTCCCCTACAGAGAGCACTACAAGTCCCAGCATAGTGAGCTGCCATTCCCAGTCCCCTACAGAGGGCACTACAAGTCCCAGCATAGTGGGCTGCCGTTCCTCAGTCCCCTACAGAGGGCACTACAAGTCCCAGCATAGTGGGCTGTCATTCCTCAGTCCCCTACAGAAGGCACTACAAGTCCCAGCATAGCGGGCTGCCATTTCTCAGTTCCCTACAGTGGGCACTACAAGTCCCAGCATAGCGGGCTGCCGTTCCTCAGTCCCCTACAGTGGGCACTACAAGTCCCAGCATCCAGCATAGTGGGCTGCCTCAGTGAGGAATGACAGCCTGCTATGCTGGGACTTGCAGTGCCCTTTGTGGGGGACTGAGGTATGGCAGCCTGTAATGCTGGGACTTGTAGTGCCCTACACTGCGGGGGACTGAGGAATGGCAGTGTAAGGGAGAACTCTGGGAACCCTGATTTAAGGGGGATCTTACAGAGGAAGGGGTGGATCTGAAAAAGGAAGGGGGCGAAACAAATTTAGATTGGGGGGGTACCCAATTTTAGTCTAGGGCAGCACAAAACAAAAAAACACCATTGGCTGCCCTGCATGCACCCTTTTGAACATTCAGCTGTCTATGTGGGAAAAAAATAAAAAATTCGTCTGCAGATCCATCTAATTCTGCTCAGCACTGCTCCAGTACAACAGTGAATCTCTATGAGATTCCTCCAGATGGGGCTCTTACCTGTTGACTGCAGTAAAATGTTCAGGACCAGAGTGTTCACCTGAGACAAGGTGGACAGGAAGTTTTGCTCAGTTCTCAGCAGGGACTCGGCGCTCGTCAGGCAAATATTCTGTAAATCCAGAGACAATCGAATCAGAGGAGACACACCAAGGATCGTTTTACCAAAAACAGAGAAATTCACTTTTATTTCTAATGAAGTTGATCTAACAAATAAATCGCTACAGAAGTCATTTAAAATGATCACAAATAAGCTGCTGACATTCCAGATCTTCTCAAAAATGATCAAAAAATATTCAAAGCCCGTGAATGGGCGGTGTCAGTAGAGCAGTGGATGGTGTCAGTAGGGCAGTGGATGGTGTCAGTAGGGCAGTGGATGGTGTCAGTAGGGCAGAGGACGGTGTCAGTAGGGCAGTGGATGGTGTCAGTAGGGCAGTGGATGGTGTCAGTAGGGCAGTGGACGGTGTCAGTAGAGCAGTGGACGGTGTCAGTAGAGCAGTGGACGGTGTCAGTAGAGCAGAGGACGGTGTCAGTAGGGCAGTGGATGGTGTCAGTAGGGCAGTGGATGGTGTCAGTAGGGCAGTGGACGGTGTCAGTAGAGCAGTGGACGGTGTCAGTAGAGCAGTGGATGGTGTCAGTAGGGCAGTGGATGGTGTCAGTAGGGCAGTGGACGGTGTCAGTAGAGCAGTGGACGGTGTCAGTAGAGCAGTGGATGGTGTCAGTAGGGCAGTGGACGGTGTCAGTAGAGCAGTGGACGGTGTCAGTAGAGCAGAGGACGGTGTCAGTAGAGCAGTGGATGGTGTCAGTAGGGCAGTGGATGGTGTCAGTAGGGCAGTGGATGGTGTCAGTAGGGCAGTGGACGGTGTCAGTAGAGCAGTGGACGGTGTCAGTAGAGCAGAGGACGGTGTCAGTAGGGCAGTGGATGGTGTCAGTAGGGCAGTGGATGGTGTCAGTAGGGCAGTGGACGGTGTCAGTAGGGCACTGGATGGTGTCAGTAGGGCAGAGGACGATGTCAGTAGGGCAGTGGACGGTGTCAGTAGAGCAGTGGACGGTGTCAGTAGAGCAGTGGACGGTGTCAGTAGAGCAGAGGACGGTGTCAGTAGAGCAGAGGACGGTGTCAGTAGGGCAGTGGACGATGTCAGTAGAGCAGTGGACGGTGTCAGTAGAGCAGAGGACGGTGTCAGTAAGGCAGTGGATGGTGTCAGTAGGGCAGAGGACGATGTCAGTAGGGCAGTGGACGGTGTCAGTAAAGCAGTGGACGGTGTCAGTAGGGCAGTGGACGGTGTCAGTAGGGCAGAGGACGGTGTCAGTAGGGGAGTGGACGGTGTCAGTAGAGCAGTGGACGGTGTCAGTAGGGCAGTGGACGGTGTCAGTAGAGCAGAGGACGGTGTCAGTAGAGCAGTGGATGGTGTCAGTAGGGCAGTGGACGGTGTCAGTAGAGCAGTGGATGGTGTCAGTAGAGCAGTGGATGGTGTCAGTAGGGCAGAGGACGGTGTCAGTAGAGCAGAGGACGGTGTCAGTAGGGCAGTGGACGGTGTCAGTGGGGCAGTGGACGGTGTCAGTAGAGCAGTGGACGGTGTCAGTGGGGCAGTGGACGGTGTCAGTAGAGGAGAGGACGGTGTCAGTAGGGCAGTGGATGGTGTCAGTAGAGCAGTGAACGGTGTCAGTAGAGCAGTGGACGGTGTCAGTAGAGCAGTGGATGGTGTCAGTAGAGCAGTGGACGGTGTCAATAGGGCAGTGGACGGTGTCGGTAGAGCAGTGGACGGTGTCGGTAGAGCAGTGGACGGTGTCAGTAGAGCAGTGGTCGGTGTCAGTAGAGCAGTGGATGGTGTCAGTAGAGCAGTGGACGGTGTCAGTAGGGCAGTGGACGGTGTCAGTAGGGCAGTGGACGGTGTCAGTAGGGCAGTGGATGGTGTCAGTAGAGCAGTGGACAGTGTCAGTAGGGCAGTGGACGATGTCATTAGAGCAGTGGACGGTGTCAGTAGAGCAGTGGACGGTGTCAGTAGAGCAGTGGACGGTGTCAGTAGAGCAGTGGACGGTGTCAGTAGAGCAGTGGACGATGTCATTAGAGCAGTGGACGGTGTCAGTAGGGCAGTGGACGGTGTCATTAGAGCAGTGGACGGTGTCAGTAGGGCAGTGGATGGTGTCAGTAGAGCAGGACGGTGTCAGTAGAGCAGTGGACGGTGTCAGTAGAGCAGTGGACAGTGTCAGTAGGGCAGTGGACGGTGTCAGTAGAGCAGTGGACGGTGTCAGTAGGGCAGTGGATGGTGTCAGTAGAGCAGTGGACGGTGTCAGTAGGGCAGTGGACGGTGTCAGTAGAGCGGTGGACGGTGTCAGTAGAGCAGTGGACGGGACGGTGTCAGTAGAGCAGTGGACGGTGTCAGTAGAGCAGAGGACGGTGTCAGTAGGGCAAAGGACGATGTCAGTAGAGCAGTGGACGGTGTCAGTAAAGCAGTGGATGGTGTCAGTAGAGCAGAGGACGGTGTCAGTAGAGCAGTGGATGTTGTCAGTAGAGCAGTGGACGGTGCCAGTAGAGTGGATGGTGTCAGTAGAGCAGTGGACGGTGTCAGTAGAGTGGATGGTGTCAGTAGAGCAGTGGATGGTGTCAGTAGAGCAGTGGACGGTGTCAGTAGAGCAGTGGATGGTGTCAGTAGAGCAGTGGACGGTGTCAGTAGAGCAGTGGACGGTGTCAGTAGAGCAGTGGACAGTGTCAGTAGGGCAGTGGACGGTGTCAGTAGAGCAGTGGACGGTGTCAGTAGAGCAGTGGACGGTGTCTGTAGAGCAGTGGACGGTGTCAGTAGGGCAGTGGATGGCGTCAGTAGGGCAGTGGATGGTGTCAGTAGGGCAGAGGACGGTGTCAGTAGAACAGTGGATGGTGTCAGTAGAGCAGTGGATGGTGTCAGTAGAGCAGTGGATGGTGTCAGTAGGGCAGTGGATGGTGTCAGTAGGGCAGAGGACGGTGTCAGTAGAACAGTGGATGGTGTCAGTAGAGCAGTGGATGGTGTCAGTAGAGCAGTGGACGGTGTCAGTAGAGCAGTGGACGGTGTCAGTAGAGTGGATGGTGTCACTAGAGCAGTGGATGGTGTCAGTAGAGCAGTGGACGGTGTCAGTAGAGCAGTGGACGGTGTCAGTAGAGCAGTGGATGGTGTCAGTAGAGCAATGGATGATGCCTTCAGTAAATCAACTCCTCCGTCTCTAGTATTTACAGGGCAGATGCAGATGAGGTTCTGTAGAGTAAATAGCTGATATGTATAAAGAAAAAAACTGTGCTGACGTTCCCTAAAATGACAAAGTAATAAAAAGCAGTTGGACACAATACCCCCCTAAGGCCCCATTGACACCTCAGCGTTTTGTGGATTGAAGCTCCAAAACGCTGGAGGGGGAAAAAAAATCAAATATTCTCTATGGAGACGGTTCACATCTCCACTTCCCCCTTAAGGAGCTTAAAGTTAAGTGTTCATTATTTATTTATTGTTACTTAGTATTAATTTATAGAATTTCATTTATGATTTTTACTTGTGTATTTATTTCAAATGTATTTATTCATTTATTATTATTATTATTATTATTATTATTACTATTTATTCTGTAATTTTGCTATGTGTTATGAATTTATAAATATGTATACATTTTTCTTGTTTACTTATATATCTTTTTTGGTTACCTATAGTGATACTGAACATAAAGTCTTGTGGAAACTCCTGAGGAAGCCATGATTTTGGCGAAACACGTAGAGTCGAAAAACTTTTGTACCACGACCGTATGAATTATTCATGTTGGTTTTAACATTTACAATTTTAATGATGTTTATAAAATAAAATTTATAAATCTGATTTTCTGTTTTTAAATTGATTAATATGCACCTTTAAACTCTTATGCCCCCTACACACGGTCGGCTTGTTGTCGGAAATTCCGTGTAGTAGGCTCCATCGGACATTTTCCATCGGAGTTTCCGTCACAAAATTTGAGATCTGGATCTCAAATTTTCCGACAACAAAATCCGTTGTTGTAAATTCCGATCGTGTGTACACAATTCCGACGCACAAAGTGCCACGCATGCTCGGAATCAAGCAGAAGAGCCGCACTGGCTATTGAACTTCATTTTTCTCGGCTCGTCGTACGCGTTGTACGTCACCGCGTTCTTGACGTACAGCGACGAATTTCCAACAACATTTGTGTGACCGTGTGTATGCAAGTCAAGTTTGAGCCAACATCTGTTGGAAAAAAATCCATGGATTTTGTTGTCAGAATGGCCGATCGTGTGTACGGGGCATCATTTTCTACCTTTCTCTTCAAAATTTAGTTACCGGTATTTATTATTATTTTATTTATTTAAGGGGTTAAAGTTAAGGGTTAATTATTTATTTATTGTTACTTAGTATTCAATTATTGAATTCATTTATTTTTTCATTTTTGATTTTTATTTGTGTATTTATTTTACATTTATTAATTTATTATTATTATTATAATAATAAGTAGTAGCAATAGTAGTAGTAGTAGAAGTAATAGTAGTATTTACACCCTAACCCTAACAAAAAAAATTAAAATAATAAATAACCCTAACCCCAACTCCTACTCCTAACCTTAACCTAACCTTAACGCTAACCCTTTACCCTAACGGAAAAAAAAAATATAATAAATGAATAATAATAATAAAAAATAAATAAAAGCTAAAAAAGCTGAAATACCTAGCAACAAATGATGCAACAGATAATAGTTTTCTCTATTGGCTAATAAAAAAAATGCCAAAGCTCATAAAAATGCTGTATAAAAAACGCGCAAGTCGCACATAAAAAGATGCGGAAAAAATGCAGGAAAAACGCTGAAAGACGCTACGCTCAGGTGTGAATGCAATACATGGTATACTTGTTATGAAAAAACAACGATGCAGCGCTCCACTGTTGTTTTCCCAACGTAAATAGCTGATGTGGAGGGTTTTTTTTTTCTCAACTGAATTTTTTTTTTTTAGTGATTTCTATAGCACACTATTTGGTGAGACTAGAGATCTGAGAACAATACCTTAATGACAGATCCGTCCACTGACCGCTTGGCGTTGCTCGAGGCAGGAGCGGATCGCCGGGCTGCTCGGCGTGCAACGGAGACTCCATTGAACTTGGACATCACTGGTCTTGTAGAACCCCCAACATTCACACGGGTTGTCTATTCTTCAGCTGGAGAAAAAAAAAAAAAAAAAACATGATTATGAAAATATGTGTCTATGGACAGCTTTGATCGCAATCCAATAAACATTCCGTCCTTGTTTTTCACAGAATTCGAAGATAACGCTGGTTTCGGCGAGTGAACGTTCTGCGAATTGTAACATTGACGTTAACCTCATATCAGCTTTGATGTCATTTCAAAAAATCATTTTCAATCTTTATTTTTTTTTAAACCTGAAGATTTGATTAAAATAATCCCTGGCGATCCTGCCATGGAGGTCCCTTGTTCAGGTGCTTCCATGCTTACCATTACCAATGGTTTCCTGGCGATCCTGCCATGGAGGTCCCTTGTTCAGGTGCTTCCATGCTTACCATTACCAATGGTTCCGTGGTGATCCTGCCATGGAGGTCCCTTGTTCAGGTGCTTCCATGCTTACCATTACCAATGGTTCCCTGGTGATCCTGCCATGGAGGTCCCTTGTGCAGGTGCTTCCATGCTTACCATTACCAATGGTTCCCTGGTGATCCTGCCATGGAGGTCCCTTGTTCAGGTGCTTCCATGCTTACCATTACCAATGGTTCCGTGGTGATCCTGCCATGGAGGTCCCTTGTTCAGGTGCTTCCATGCTTACATTACCAATGGTTCCCTGGTGATCCTGCCATGGAGGTCCCTTGTTCAGGTGCTTCCATGCTTACCATTACCAATGGTTCCCTGGTGATCCTGCCATGGAGGTCCCTTGTTCAGGTGCTTCCATGCTTTCCATTACCAATGGTTCCCTGGTAATCCTGCCATGGAGGTCCCTTGTTCAGGTGCTTCCATGCTTACCAACAATGGTCATGGATCCTGGGTCACGGTTGACCCTGCCTTTGATCCACATTTTGTCCACCCATCTTCCCATGTGGGTGCGCCCCAAATAATGACCATTTCATGTTTTGGTGCCACCCAAACCCCCAACCTCTAAGTATGCGAGGACTGCCCGTCATACCTAGTTTATCAACCATCCATTGTATCACGAGTACCACCCAACCAACCACTCCTGATGGACCTCATCCTCACAATTAATGCCTTTTGGAGTCACTGTGTACGTGCGGCTTTGAATGCGGTGCGGGAAACGTGCACAGAGCGCAGGTTTCCTGCACCACTTCCTGGTATAAATACAGCATTTATAAGGTTAGCAACAATATATTAGTATTAGAACTTGGAGATTTTGATATACGCGCCACCTCCTTTAAATATGACAAGAAATACCAAAAGAGCAAAAAAATTGAGTTTTAAGGTGCAGAAAAATCAACCAACGTTAAATTAACCAAAAAATAGAAAATGTTATTATTACATAGATACTATAAAACTGCTTCAAACATTAGGGCAGAATCAGCCCTGTGGTCACAATACAATAGAACGGTTGCCTCCACATGTTTCACCACAAACGTGGCTTCTTCTGGAGCTTTTGTAGGACCGTTTTAATACAAATCCACCTTTAACCCTTTCATGACTAAGCCTATTTTTGACATTTGGTGTTTACAAGTTAAAATCCGTATTTTTTTGCTAGAAAATGACTTAGAGCCCACAAACATTATATGTATTTTTTTTTAGCAGAGAATCTAGAGAATAAAATGGCGAATGTTGCAATATTTTATGTCACACGGTATTTGTGCAGCTGTGTTTTAAACGCAACTTTTTGGGAAAAGGGACACTTTCATGAATTTAAAAAAAAAAATGAAACAGTAAAGTTAGCCCAATTTTTTTTGTATAATGTGAAAGATGATGTTACGCCGAGTAAATAGATACCAAACATGTCACGCTTTATAATTGCACGCACTCGTGGAATGGCGACAAACTACGGTAACTAAAAATCTTCATAGGCGACACTTTAAATTTTTTTTTACAGTTACCAGATTAGAGTTACAGAGGAGGCCTAGTGCTAGAATTATTGCTCTCGCTCTGACGATCGCGGTGATACCTCACATGTGTGATTTGAACACCGTTTACATATGCGCGCGCGACTTCCGCATGCGTTTTCTTTGCTACGTGAGCTCGCGGGGACGGGGGCGCTTTAAAAAATGTTTATTTTTTTTTCTTATTTATTTTTATATTAATAAATTGTGTTTTAAAAAAAAAAAATTGATCACTTTTATTGCTGTCACAAGGAATGTAAACATCCCTTGTGACAGGAATAGGTGGTGACAGGTACTCTTTATGGAGGGATCGGGAGGTCTAAAAGACCCCCCGATCCCTCCTTTGCACTTCACAGTATTCAGATCGCCGTTTTCGGCGATTCTGAATACTGTATATTTTTTTAAAACCGGCGCCATTGGCAGCCGAGTAAACGGGAAGTGACATCATGACACGCCGTTTCCGGCTCCGTTCCGGTCTGTCCCTAGCCGCCGGAGGTGGCTGATTTCGATCGGGTCTCCCACTGGAACGGTAAGACACCTATTAACCTGAGGAGATTGGTTTGTACATGTATCATTTACAACAACAGGAAGTATGCAATTTAATGACGAGTGTCACCTGCCATATAATTGGGTGGGGGCTTTATAAGGAGATCTATGCTACTCTGTGTGTGTAATGATTAAGCGCACTTGGAGTGTGTGAAATACATCTACCATCTTTCCGTCTTTTGTCAACACTTGAGATGTTCTGAATGAACAAGAATTTTGATCCAGTGCGGAGTGCGGCCATTTCTTCCTTTATTGACGCATGCTCCTTACAGTGAAAAAACGTAAGCATAATGCCCCACTTATGCCGCGTACACACGATCGGATTTTCCAACAACAAATGTTGGATGTGGACTTGTTGGCGGAAAGTCCGACCGTGTGTACGCCCCATCGGACATTTGTTGGCGGACTTTCCGCCAACAAATGTTGGCTAGCGGGTTCTCAAATTTTCCGCAAACAAAATTTTCCGATCGCGTGTACGCAAGTCCGTCGGACAAAAGTCCACGCATGCTCGGAACCAAGCACGAGCCGGAGGCGCTCAGTCTTGTAAAACTAGCGTTCGTAATGGAGAGATCACATACGTCTTGTACGTCGCTACGTTCGTAATTTGTTGGCCGACATTTGTGTGACCGTGTGTATGCAAGACAAGTTGGAGCCAACACCCTTCGAACAAAAATCCACGGTTTTGTTGTCGGAAAGTCCGATCGTGTGTACGGGGCATTACAGTAGTGGACAGAATGCCACCCTTAAGCCTCGTACACACGATCGGACTTCAAACCAACTTTTCCGTGGATTTCTGTCCAAAGGGCGTTGGCCGTGAACTTGGTATGCATACACACGGCAGGACTTTTTTTAGGCCAACTTTCACCAAATCACGTGGTTTTTCAGCTCTTTACCACCACCCTTTGGTCAACTTTTGTTGTCTGATCTTTTGCATTGGTTCTGAGCATGTGTGTTTGTACTTTGGACTTAAGTCCGATGGACTTGTGTACACACGATAGGATTTTGCACCATCGGACTTTTGTTGCCAGAAAGTTTGTCAGCAAACACTTGAAAACAGAAAAAGTTTGTCCTTAAGGCCCATACACACGATCGGACTTTTTGACAACAAACATGCAAATTACCTGTTTTAAGGCAACATCCGACCGCGTGTACGCCCCATCGGACAAACTTTTTCGGTTGAAATCAGGCAAATGTTGGCTGTGCAAACAGACAAACTTGGCGGCAACAAAAGTCCTAGGTCGGCTAGTCCGATCGTGTGTACACAAAACCATCGGACTTTAGTCCAAAGTACAAACACGCATGCTCAGAACCAATGCAAAAGATCAGACAACAATAGGGAAGTTGACCAAAGGGTGGCGGTAAAGAGCTGATTTAGTGAAAGCTGGCTGAAAAAGTCCTGCCGTGTGTATGCATACCAAGTTCACGGCCAACGCCCTTTGGACAGAAATCCTCGGAAAAGTATGTTTGAAGTCTGATCGTGTGTACGAGGCTTTAGGCCGTGTACACACAATCGGACTTTACGGCAGACTTTGTCCGGCGGACTTTTCGACGGACTTTACAATGGACTTTCTGAATGAACGGACTTGCGTACACACAATCAACCAAAGTCCGATGGATGCGTACGTGATGACGTACGACCGGACTAAAACAAGGAAGTTCATAGCCAGTAGCCAATAGCTGCCCTAGCGTCGGTTTTTGTCTAGCATACAGACGAGCGGACTTTTCGACCGGACTCGAGTCCGTCGGACAGATTTGAAACGTGTTTCAGATCTAAGTCCCTCAAACTTTTGAGAAAACAAAGTCCGCTGGAGCCCTCACACCCGGCGCAGTTTCATATAAAGTCCCAATTTCCCTCCCCCTTTGTTGGAGCCCTCACACGATCGAATTGTCCGACGAAATCCAGTACGCCGGACCAAGTATGCCGTAAAGTCCGATCGTGTGTACGCGGCATTAGAGACAGCTAGAAAGATCTCCGATGGCATGAAGCTGGTTCTGACAATTGTTGTTGGTCCTGGAACCATGAAAGCACCAGATGGGAGATCCATTAGCCACAGTTCTAGGATCTCTGGAGGAACCCTGGTTGATAATAACTGAAGTAGTAGGTGGGTACGTGGTGTGAAGGAGAGGGCTTGGTCAGTCAGCCTACTAATATTGTTCTTGGTTTCCTTCCTATAAGAGGTGATCGAGGGGCCACCAAATATGAAGAATTGAGCCTAAGGTGTCATATAAGTCAGAGTTTCTCAGGAACTTTTCTTGGGGTTCTATACCATCCTGATTGTGGAGCATAGTAGAGTACATTTTTTTTTTTCCATTTGTAGTTGTCCGGAGAAATGTGCAAGTCTTCTTTCCACAGTTTTTTTTAAATAAGGTGGGTTGTCAGGTATCTTTCTAGTGAGAAGCGTGCATAGGACTGAGACGGTGTGTCATATTAGGGAACCTGTGGTGCATATGGTTCCCAGTGGCAGTACAAGTCTTGAGGAAGTGATGTTTTTGTTTTTGGGTTATGACATAGTTCCTGAGCTGACCACAAAAAAAGGTAGGGCGTCAGGACAGGGTGGTAAAAGTCAGTTCTGTCTCAGAACTTCCATTTTTGTGATAGTCTTTCACTTTAGGTATGCAATGCATATTTACAATGCGGTACATGGTGCACATCTGTGAGGAGGTGCATTGTGCTACCCTGTTTCCCCGAAAATAAGACCTAGCGTGATTGTCGGTGATGGCTGCAATATAAGCCTTACCCCCCAAATAAGCCCTAGTTAAAGTCCTGGTAGGGCTTATTTTCGGGGAAACGGGGTAGGGCTTATTTGGGGGGTAGGGCTTATATTGCAGCCATCACTGACAGTCACGCTAGGTCTTATTTTCGGGGAAACAGGGTATGATGGCTAGGTATGGGGGGGGGGGGGGCATACAAACTGAATGGCACTGTAAAATTCATGCATTGTGAATGGGCCTCAAAAAATGTGCATTCCTAAATCACAATCACATTAAAGTGTCACTAAAAACCACATCATGAAAAAAAAGTATCAATAAAGTATGTATTTCATGCTGTTCATACTCACTCAGTCACTATGGGATTCGTTTTCTGCATTCTGCAAAAAAAACCTGGTTGATCCTGCTGATCTTTGTCTTTCCCCTTTTGATCATGACCCCAATGCAGTTGGGGATTTTGCAGAGCGATGTTGTCAGCTTTGCACATGCTCGGTTTTCAGCGAGTTCTGGGCATTTCCTCCCTATTACATCTGAGCAGCCCATGTGACTATAGAGTCACACATGTGGACGTAAATACAGTGGTAGAGGACAGCCCACTCCCTCCTCCCTCCTCCTCCATGCCCACTAACCAGCTAAACACAATGGGGATGGGATATGACATGTAGATTGACGGAGGCTTCACCTCCCTGTTATTCTGAGACACAGACTGGAGGGGTGTGGCTGGCAGAAATCCACCCACACCATGTTATTTTCACAAAATAATAAAGATTTAATTTCAAATATATATTTGTATGACAATTTAAAACAGTTTATTTATATTCATTATTTCTTTTTACTCTGTATTCCAAAAACTGTTTTTTTTTTCTGTTTGTGTTTTTGAACATGTGACCAGCAGTAGAGGACTAGAAGCTCCTCCTGCTAATGTTTCCCTGCAGACAGGCTGGGAGAGAGCCGGGTCATGTGCTACCTGGATATTGAAAATGAAAAAAAGGTGCCATCATCCACATACAGAAATAGAAAGGACAATCTAAATGAAACAATGTGTGTTCAACCCCTTCAGATCCGCGCTATAGCCGAATGACGGCTACAGCGCGGACCTACTTTGCCGGGAGGCCGTCAATGGACGTCCTCCCCTTTGCACGCTCCCCGCACACCCCCTGCAGGGCGCTCGCTGTGATCGCCGAGTCAATGAGACTCGAGTGTTCACAGATCGGAGTAAGGGTCAATCCCGACCCCTTACCACGTGATCAGCTCTCAGCCAATGACAGCTGATCACGTGATGTATACAGAACATCGGTAATCGTTCTTTTTTTTCTTCTCACGATGACAGCGTGAGGAGAAAAACAAAGCAGATCACCGGCTTCTGTGCAAGGGACATCGGTCCCGAAGAGGAAGAGGCGAAGCCGCCTCATCTGTGCCAACCAGTACCGCCTGACAATGCCCACAGTGCCATGAATCAGTGCCCACCAGTGCATAACAGTGCCAGCAATCAGTGCCACCTATCAATGCCCACGAGTGCCACCTTTTAATGCCCACCAGTGGTGGCAATCAGTGCCTCATCAGTGCCACCTAGCAGTGCTGCCTATCAGTGTCACCTACCAATGCCGATCAGTGCCCATCACTGCCACCTATCAGTGCCCATCACCCTGCCACCCAGTGCCCATCACTGCCACCTATCAGTGCCACCTATTAATGCCCTTCAGTGTCACCTATTAATGCCCTTCAGTGCCACCCATCAGTGTCTACCAATGCCACCTATCAGTGCCGCCTATTATTGCCCATCAGTGCCGCCCTTTCAGTGCCCATCATTGCCACCCATCAGTGCCCATCACCCTACCACCCAGTGCCCATCACTGCCACCTATCAGTGCCACCTATTAATGCCCTTTAGTGCCACCCATCAGTGTCCACCAATGCCACCTATCAGCGCCCACCAGTGCTGCCTATTAGTGCCCATCCGTGCCCATCAATGCAGCCTATCGGTGCCCATCAATGCAGCCTATCAGTGCCCATCAGTGCAGCCTCATCAGCGTACATCAATGAAGGAGAAAAATTACCTGTTTGCAAAATTTATTAACAAAATATAAAACGGTTTTGTATTTTTTTTAAATAATTTTGGTCTTTTTTAATTTTTTTAACAAAAAATAAAAAATTCAGAGGTGATCAAATACCACCAAAAGAAAGCTCTATTTGTGGGGAAAAAAAAGCTAAAAATTTCATTTGGGTACAGTGTTCTATGACTGTGCAATTGTCCTTCAAAGAGTGACGGCGCTAAAAGCTGAACATTGGTGTTGGGCAGGAGGGGGGTCTAGGTGCCCAGTAAGTGGTTAATATCACTTTAATGGATTTATTTTTTTGGTCACAGAAGTCTTTTAGATAGTTGAGCCACCAAATTGAGCTTGTAAAAGCGGCATTTCCTACCATTGTAAAATTACAGGATATTACATGCAACATAAACCGGATAAAATCACAATGTTGGGAACATAAACTCTTTCAGCAATGCAAATTGTGAGGTCAGTTTCGTAATCGGCAAACAAAGCTTTTGTTTCTACATTTACAGTATCAGGGAATTGCCGTTCTTACTTATTTCATCACCCGTGCGATGTGCGGTACAGCACGGATAACTGCCACACCGAAGGGGCGAACGTTTGTAGCATAACTTACAGCTAACACTTATCTAAATGTGTAGCTTTAATCAAACCAAAGCCAAAAATGTAATATATTGCAGCTTCCTGGCCCTTTAGCGATCAGCGGAATGAACCTCGGCACCTTGAATTTAAAGTCCTGCGTGACACTTTCACTTGACTTAACTTTAATAACCTTTTGCGATAAATATCCTGGACGGCCGCACACCATAGAAGACATCTTTATTGATATGAAGAAATAAAATCCAAATGCAGTCACCTCATGTACAGGGAGGAACAGGAAAGATAGCTAACATGTTTCACGCCCCATCATGGCACTTATTCTTTCCTGTTCCTCCCTGTACATGAGGTGACTGCATTTGGATTTTATTTCTTCATATCAATAAAGATGTCTTCTATGGTGTGCGGCCGTCCAGGATATTTTTCTTTTTCCACAAGCTTGTGCAGAGCCAGCACCTGTGAGTTCCATTAGGGCGGGTGTCTTGATACGGATTTCAGAGATTGGAGCGGCAATCTTTTGCTTAACCTTTTGCGATAACCAGCAGTGAGCATAGCACAGAGGGGGTTAGTGGAGACACTTTATATTATATCCGTAACATCTAATCCCGGGGGGTTAATGAGTTACCAGATCAAAAACGAAGCCTTAGAAATCATATGGGAAAAAAAAAAATATGCACCAATACAAAACTCAGGGGAATGTTCACAAATGACAGGAGCCTGGTCAATAAAATGGAGGAACTGGAGCTGCTATTACACGAGGAGGATGTGGACTTCACGGGAGTAACAGAAACTTGGTTTGACAGCTCACATGACTGGCTGGAAAACATAGAGGGGTATTCCTTGTATCGGAGGGACAGGGAGGGTAGGAGAGGTGGAGGGATGTACAGTATATATATATCAGGAATGATTTATGGGTAGAAGAACAGAATGACATCAGTGATGGGGCAAGGGGGGAGGTGGAGTCCCTATAGGTGGAAGTAAGCTGGAAATTACAAGTGGGGGGATGTTATAGGCCCCAGGGCTGGTGCTACCACTAGGCAAACTAGGCAGCCGCCTAGGGCGCCCGGCCACTGGTGTTGCTACTCTCTTCTCTCTGCAGCAAGCAACTAAGTCTCAGCATCAGCAGGCAGCCGCCGCTCCATTCCCACATAGGGTCAGAGGCGCAGCAGCGGTGGAGGTCTGTCTGTGTCCTGACTCCCGAACGAATGGAAGCAAGCAAACATTCATTGATGAGCACTGGTAGGCTGCATTGATGGGCACTGGTAAGTTGCATTGATGAGCGCTGGTAGGCTGCATTGATGGGCGCTGGTAGACTGCATTGATGGGCACTGGCAGGCTGCATTGATAGGCGGTGGTAAGCTGCATTGATGGGTGCTGGTAGGCTGCATTGATGGGCGCTGGTGAGGCTGCATTGATGGGCACTGGTAGGCTGCATTGATAGGCGCTGGTAGGCTGCATTGATGGGCACTGGTAGGCTGCATTGATGGGCACTGGTAGGCTGCATTGATGGGCACTGGTAGGCTGCATTGATGAGTGCTGGTAGGCTGCGTTGACGGACGCTGGTAAGCTGCATTGATGGGCGCTGGTAGGCTGCATTGATGGGCGCTGGTAGACTGCATTGATGGGCGCTGGTAGGCTGCATTGATGGGCGCTGGTGAGGCTGCATTGATGGGCGCTGGTGAGGCTGCATTGATGGGCGCTGGTGAGGCTGCATTGATGAGCGCTGGTAAGCTGCATTGATGGGCACTGGTAAGCTGCATTGATGGGCACTGGTAAGCTGCATTGATGGGCACTGGTAAGCTGCATTGATGGGCACTGGTAGGCTGCATTGATGGGCACTGGTGGGGCTGAATATGAAGGGCGCTTCATTAAAAAGGTGGGTTATACATGGGCAGGGCAAAGGGGGTGGAGCCAAAGGGGGGAGGCGGCAAAATTAGGTTTCGCCTAGGGTGTCAAAAATCCTTGCACCAGCCCTGACAGGCCCCCTAACCTGAGGGAAGAGGTGGAGTTGGCTCTCCTTGCACAGTTTAGAAATAGTTTTCAACTATCCCGACATTGACTGGGCGGAGGGGACAGCCCCCTCATTAAAGGCCTGCCATTTCTTAAATGTTCTACAGGACAACTTCATGTCTCAATTTGTGGATTCCCCGACTAGGAGTAACGCATAGATCTTTTAATTACAAATGATACAGATCTGATTGCAGAACCTATTAACCTTCTACGAGGAAGTGGGCTCCCATCTGGACAAAGGTAGGCCGGTGGATGTGGTGTATCTGGATTTATGTGTAAAGGATGTGGTGTATCTGGATTTTGCAAAAGCATTTCATACAGTCCCCCACAAACGCTTAATATACAAGCTGAGGTCTGTAGGCATGGACCATAAGGTTTGTTCTTGGATAGGAAACTGGCTCTGGGGGCCTGTCCAAAGGAGGGTGATAAATAACATATACTCAGATTGGTCTAAGTGGGGTACCCCAGGACTCTGTCCTGGGACCAATTCTGTTTAACTTATTTATAAATGATATAGAGGATGGGATAAATAGCTCGATCTCAGTGTTTGCTGACAACACAAACATATGTAGGGCAATAGCAACACAGGTTATAGAAACCTTACAAGAAGACCTGAATAAATTAATGGAGTGGGCTACTGCATGGCAAATGAAGTTTAACATTAAAAAATGTAAGGTAATGCACTTGGGGGTAAAAATATAAACACAAGTTACTCATTAGGAGGCGAACCCCTAGGGGCTTCCAAGATGGAGAAGCATCTAGGGGTCCTAGTAGAAGACAGACTAAGCAATAGCATGCATTGTCAAGCTGCAGCTACCAAAGCCAACAGATTATTATCATGCATTAAAATAGGAATATACTCCAGAGATAAAACGATTATTCTGAAACTTTATAAAACTGGTTTGGCCACATCTGGAGTATTCCGTCCAGTTCTGGTCACCAATCCTCAGAAAGGATGTGTTGGAGCTGGAGAGTGTCCAGAGAAGGGTAACTAAATGAATATGGGGACTGGAGGACCTCAATTATGAGGAACGACTACAAGCGCCTGGTTTGTTCTCCTTGTAGAAGAGACGCTCGAGAGGCGATATGATAGCAATATACAAATATCTCAACGGTGATCCCAGTGTAAGTATGAAACTTTTCAGTCCCATGGAGTGTAGGAGGACGCGGGGCCACACAATGAGACTGGAAGAGAAGCAGTTTAACCTTAAGCTGCGTAGGGGTTTTTTTCACTGTCAGGGCAGTAAGGATATGGAACGCTCTTCCAAAATCGGTGGTGTCGGCAGGCAGTATAAATAGTTTTAAAAGACTCTAAGCAAAAACAATATACAGGGATATGGGAATTATTTTTTTCTACACACACGTGCACACACACACCTACTCAGGTTGAACTGGATGGACTGTTGTCTTTATTCAATCTTACCAACTATGTAACTTTACCACCACAACTACCATGACTGCTTGCCATCTTTGGTGAACTTCAGAATTTGAACTGTAATGTCCTTGTCTCCATGCCACCCTAGTATCCTGAGGCTGAGAGGTAGTGGAGCACCTCTACTCTTGTTGCTTTTTTTATCTTGACCTTCCTATGTTCTCCCTACCCGCTGGGATACCCTAGCACGAGACCTTCTGGGGTCCAAGCATACATTGCCTATTGAAGGACATCAAGCATGGCAACCTGTCTGGCCTAACCAGTACCCTGTGGCTGTAAAGTCTATACCTTGTAAAGGTCCTAAAGCAACAGACCCCATTGCAGCCCACCGTGCACAGGTCTGTCCTCAGGAGACATTCCCACCACCAGAGTAATGGAATGTCTACCCCATAGATGCCCTTGGCATTTACCTTACCAAATAAAACACAAAAGCATCAAGTAGCTGATTCAGCCTTCCAGGTTAAAGTGGCACATTCTTAAGTCACAAACTCTATAAAGGGCAAAGCAGTTCAGTCGGAGAGGAGAGACTTTCAAAATCCATCACCCTACGGCGATTTGCAAATATCTCCTAGACCGTGCAGGTCTGGGAGATATTTCAATCACCTACAGGTAAGCCTTAGTCTACGCTTACCTGTAGGTTAAAGTGGTTGTAAAGGGTTTACAACCACCTTAATACACAAGTCTGTATGTGTGTCTGCAAGCAAGTCTCAGCATAGCACTCATCAGCCACAGGACAATATTACTGCTGTGAATGTTCATACAAACAGCGTATACACTGCCTCTGTATTCATCAGCACATGGCTTTTTGTCTGTGTAATCTTATAAGAAAGTCAGAGTAAACCTTTCTTAAACTGCAGCGTAAGAAACCTGATCTCAGACACGGCAAACTTATACATTTCTCTGCTGCTGGAAAACTGTACTATAAACCCCCTCCTTGTTAACAAGATGTTTCAGGAAGACAATATGCAATCTGGGGATGCACAGCCAGGTTTAGTGCTCCTTCCAGATGAGGAATTAAACCCTGAATCAAACCAAAGGGAAAAACGCTTAACAAAACCAACCTGGAAAGTGCAAGAGGATCTTAAAGCTGACAAAGAAGAACTGCTGTTTAATATCAATGACTTATGGTCTAATAACGTTAAATCTATGTCTGCTCTCTCCCAACAATCTCATGAGCCATTACAACTAGAGGGCGCTATCAAGCAATTGAATGTTGCTTATGAGAGTTATGATCTCTTAAAGCGGTACAACACTCAAGGGTCATTGGAAGAATTAAAGGGATTTGAGGAGCTCAATCTTGAAAGAGACAATTTAATGGTGCAAACAAAGGCAGAAGTGAAAATAACACGGCTTCATGAATCCAGATCTTATCTACTAGACGCTCCACAAGATCTTCCAAATCCCTACAATCAAGATCTTCTGCACTCAGTCAAGTCAACAACTCATAAAGGCCCGTGCAGATTCTGAAGCTTGTAAAATTCAGGCAGCTTGCGCCCAAAAAGAAAACAGAGAAAGAAACTGAAGCCGCACGCCAGAAAGCAGAAATGGATGTTTTGGAAAAACAATGTGAGCATGCCACAGCCATGGTAAGGTTAAGAGTCTTAGAACAAGCCGCTAGTGAAAGCGAAAGACACAACAGTTGCAGACACTCAGTTGTATCTTATGCCTGAGATTCTTCACCTACCTCTCCAGAACGTCAACTCCCAGTCACAGCAACCAAAGCACTCAATCAAAGTCTCTTATCTGCACCTACTGTACCTCAAGACAATTTGCCTTTATATCTTCCAGTACACCAGACTGCAGCATCTCAGCAAGCAGCAGACACTGGTATGCATATAACAGACTGTCCACCTTACTTTGGCACTAACCAAGTACCTCCTGGCAAGCACACTAATCTACAGCTACAAACCAACATCTCAATGAACTTTAAGCCAGTTCCAGCATTGAATGCCTTCACACCAACATATGTTCCCAAGTCACTTAATGTCAATGCACCAGCCATCACAACTAACTCTGTCCCACCTGCAGCCATGCATCTAAAGTCTGAGAACACGGACATGTCACAGTTTGCTAAATACATGCTCCACGGAGAGCTCACTAAGACAGGCCTCACCAAGTTTGATGACAAGCCTGAAAATTACAGAGGCTGGAAATCCACCTTTAAGGCCAGTATGAGTGACCTAGACATCAATGCCACAGAGGAATTAGATCTGCTCATTAGATGGCTAGGTCCCCAGTCAACTGAACGCATCAAGAGGCTCAAAGCAGTTCACATCGGCAACCCCACTGCAGGCCTTAATGCTGCTTGGGACAGACTTGAACGTACCTTTGGCAGCCCAGAGGTCATTGAAGATGCCTTATTCAAACGGTTGCAAAGCTTCCCAAATATTTCTTCTACAATCTAAAGTTTCAAGAACTCAGCGATGTTCTATTAGAGCTTCAACTTGCTAAGGCGGACATCAACTTAGCTGATCTCAATTACCTTGGCACCGCTCGTGGCATCAACCCTATTGTTCTCAAGCTACCATATGGCATGCAAGAAAAATGGGCAGCGCTTGGATCAAAGTATAAGGAAAATCATAAAGTTGCCTTTCCTCCTTTTTCCCACTTGTGCGAGTTCATCAAAAGAATTGCAGGCACTAAGAATGACCCAAGTTTCTCCTATGGTGACTGTGACATTCTCAGTTCACCCTCTCCAAGACCTATGAACACACATATGACACACAGAGACCATAGATGTCCAGTGTTAGTGAAAAGGACTAATGTTCTAACTGCACCTGCTACAGTTCTTGAAAAGACTGATTAAAACAAGAAAATTGAGAACCCAAATCGCCAATGTCCGATACATGACAAACCACATCCACTTAAAAAATGTATCGGCTTCAGAAAGAAAACCCTACAAGAACGTAAGGAAATTTTAAAGAAACTGCTGTGCCTCAACAGAACACTTTGCAAAGGACTGTAAAGCTATCATCAAATGTATAGAGTGTGACAGTGATGACCATGTGCAAGCTCTTCATCAATATCCGCACAACTCTACTACACTTACAAACAATCTTCCTGAGGCAAAGCAAGGCGGGGAGCGCACAGATCAAACAGCACCTTCCACCTCAGTGTTCTCTACATGTACAGAAGTCTGTGGAGAAGGACTATGTGACAAATCCTGTGCAAAGATTTGTTCGGTTCGTGTATACCCCAAAGGTCAACCTGAAAAGGCCATAAGTCTGTATACTAATCTGGATGAGCAGAGCAACAGATCTCTTGCAAGAACACAGTTTTTTGAATTGTTGAACATAACAGGAGATACCCTACCTTTTACCCTGAGCACTTGTGCTGACACTACAGAAGTCTTAGGTGGGAGAGCCAGCGGTCTTGTAGTTGCTCCCCTGAATGACAATGTGGAAATATTCTTGCCCACTATCACTGAGTGCAACCAAATCCCAAACAACAAAGAGGAGATCCCTACTCCTGAAGATGCCTTTCACCGTTCTCACTTGAAGGACATAGCTGACCAAATACCAGCCCTCGATGAAAGTGCTGATATCCTGCTGTTACTCGGCCGAGACATTTTAAGGGTGCACAAGGTTCGTCAGCAAATCAATGGTCCAGATCGTGCACCATATGCTCAGTGTCTGGATCTGGGCTGGGTCGTCATAGGCAATGTCTGTCAAGACAAAGGCAAAAGTTCTTACTTAGTCTCTTCCTTTAAAACACACGTCCTGTCAAATGGACGGACTACTTGTTCTCCACAAGGACCACATCAATATAATGTGAAAGATAGACTGTTTGAAAAAGGTGCACAACGGCACATCATACAAGATAAGAAGAAAGCCCCTAATGTCTGGGATGACAACATCGGCAATACAGTGTTCGAAGTAACCACTAAAGACCAGGAGTTGGCAGCTACCATGGAAGACAAAGATTTCTTGAAAACCATGAGTAAAGAGTTCTACCAAGATGATTCCAACAGTTGGGTAGCACCTCTACCATTTCGTAGTGGAACGGATTAGGAAGTTCTCCAAGTCTGAACATTGGAACTATGTTCCCATTAACCTCAACCCTGGTGGTGATCGCGGTGATGTGTCCATAAACTGCATTTATGGACACATCATGGCTATCTCCACCAGTACTCTTGAATGATAAACCCATCTCAAGTTCTACAGATTCTCATCGCAACTATTGGCCTATGGGTCTTATTACAAAGACTATGCCAAGTATTGACGGAAAAGTACGGAAAGTAGAAGTTAAAGTAATGAAAGAAGGTTCTGCACACGTCTACTTCAGGCCTATAAAGGAACTAGTACTTCTTTTGCCCAAAGAAGAAGACAAGTCATCAACTTGATTCAAAGGGAGGTACGAAGGATTGATGCATATTGCTGCCTTCCCCTCTGAAGATGGATATTTCCTTGTCACAGCCTGGACCTTCGAGATCAACATCTGCAAGTATGTTAATGTTTGCATTGTTTCCCTTGTTCTTCCCTCTTGTTTTGTAGGTGTTCTTGGAAAGAACTTCAGTACTTATATTTGGACTTGGACTAAAGTTTGTTAATAATAGAAATCATAGATTTCGACGGGGAGTGTCATGTTTCACATGCCTTGTGATATGCCTTTAAATGTTATATGTATTATTCTGTCCCTGGTTCCTCCCCTTCCTGTATCTAAGCTTATTCTGTATAGTTAGCCCCACCCTTTGTTCATTCTCCCAGTAATGCATTTCTGTACACATGTGGACGGGATCACATTATGATCTTTTGACCTATCCGATGTTTGTTGTTGTAAGATCCTCACAGTTTATGGATTAAACTTCACAAGATCAACAAGGTGTCGTCTGGATCGAGTCACTGTCTGTTTATCCAAATAAGATTGAGGTTATCGACATCTCAACACAACTAACTGTAAGTTACAGAGGTCACACTTTCAATGCTTAGATTGGAGAGACAGAACAGCCCCTACACTGCAGAACCTTGCCTCCACCATTGCTTTCCGTTTGGGTTTTGACCATTTCCAGGTCAATGTTCTGCAGAACCTTGCCTCCACCATTGCTTTCCGTTTGGGTTTTGACCATTTCCAGGTCAATGTTCTGCAGAACCTTGCCTCCACCATTGCTTTCCGTTTGGGTTTTGACCATTTCCAGGTCAATGTTCTGCAGAACCTTGCCTCCATCATTGCTTTCCGTTTGGGTTTTGACCATTTCCAGGTCAATGTTCTGCAGAACCTTACCTCCACCATTGCTTTCCGTTTGGGTTTGACAATTTCCAGGTCAATGTTCTGCTCCAGGTCATGGTTGCCATCATGAATACCACGTTCCTCTATCCCTCTTCCCATCTTGCTCTCTTACATAATCCCACTTTTCCAGCCAAGCCTCCCGTGACATGGCTAAAAAAAATTGGCATTTCGTCTTCAATATTCCCTCCAACAGACGTGGCCTTTCTCCATTGACTCTTTGCAGCACCTCTTCACTCATGACCCTCAAGATCATCCTGCAGCACCTCCGTTCAAAACTTGTGACCCTCTTTATAAGTGAGCGGAAAATGCCTCTGAAAGGGTTAATCAGCCTGTTGTGGAAAGTTTTTGTCTTTCTCCACTAATCCTCGGATTAATATTTAAGTTTCACAGTGTAAAGCTTAACTTTGGAGTTACCAACTCAGTGTGATGCCAGAATGGAAAGGTTCGAGGACATTTCATAAAGCAGTTGCATATCAATTAACGCGCCTGCACAAATGTCAGCGATGATCTTCATGTGTTTTTACACCTAGGCGTCATATTTATATATTTTTCTGTGTAATTGTGTGCTCAAATAGTAACCGTCCTACTCTTTTTCCTTACTCCACCACAACTGCGAGCACTTTTCACATTAACCACTTGAACTCCAGAAGGTTTTTTTTCCCCCCCCTTCATGACCAGGACATTTTTTGCTATTCGGCACATCGTTTTCTTAACTGGTAATTGCTAATTGCGCGGTCATGCAACACTGTACCAAAATTTAATTTATATCATATTTTTTTCACACAAATCTTTCTTTTGGTAGTGTTTGATCACCACTGCGATTTTTTTTTTTTTGCCATATAAATGATAAAATATCAAACATTTAGAAATAAAATGATATTTTCTACTTTCTGTTATAACACATATCCAACAAAAACAAAATTTCTTCAAAAATTTAGGCCAAAATTTATTTTGCTACATGTCTTTGGTACAGGCGATCTTGCTGATTTTTTCCCTGCTTTGCGAAAAAAAAAAGTGGCTCAACTGCTCCACCTTGAATGCAACTGTTACTATTTTCTACCAACACCGTCCCTTTAATACTTTAGTATCATAATATCATTGACACCACAATAACAGATGCAGCGCCCCTTCTCTAGATAGTCTGCTTGGTAAATTCAGTTTATGGCTCCGTTGTTGTAAATGGAGCAGTGATTGATTGCGTAGACCTGCTCATGGTATCCTCAGCTTGATTACTTACTCCTGCCTCTGGAAGAAGTTTCAAGAACATAGGGCTAGGAAATTTGAATGATCAGTTTTTGAGGTCTAGTTTTTCAGTTAATGGCCCTGAGTGACATGGGTGGTTTGGTTCACAGAGGTGGAAGAGTAATCCTTTATGGTCCCGGGATGTCTTTTTCTTTTAGACTGAAGGCAGTCACTTTGGGAAAATGTGCTAGATAAGCTTGTGCTGTACTTAAAGCGGAACTGCAGTCTGCTCACATCATTTGTAATGAAAACATCTTTGCCACTCTGAAGCTTCCCTAATACCATATTTTATATATACTGTGATTCTGTACTTTGCCAAATATGCTGCAGAAATCTCCCTCCACTGAGTCTGGCTGCAGCCATTTTAACTGTGGGCAGCTGAAGCTGCTGCCTATTCACTTCCTGGATTTACACAGACACACAGAGGCACACCTCCAGCTCTGCAGCTCTCATTGGCCCTCTTATGACTCATCCCCCCTCCCTTCCTGGCAAACTCTTACGAGAGAGAGAGAGAGCTGTGTATGATGTCATAAGCCTAGGCTAACGACCAGACAAGAAACAGGAAGTGGGCTATATAAGGTATTTACTGGCAGAAAAAAATAATGTTTTACTATCCAAAGTTAAAACAACAACAAGGGCAGAAGATGGAAAGTTAAAAAAAATGACTGAAGTTCCGCTTTAAGCATAGCTCCCAACTGTCTCTGATTTTGAGGGACTGTCCCTGATTTGGAACAAAGTCCACCTTTCACACTTTTCTCCTCATTTGTTCCTCATTTTGGTCTGATCTACACTATATAACCAAAAGTATTGGGACGCCTGCCTTTACACGGTCTTCGTCTGTAGGGTTCAATATTGAGTTGGCTCCGCCCTTTGCAGCTATAACAGCTTCAACTCTTCTGGGAAGGCCGTCCACAAGGTTTAGGAGTGTGTCTATGGGAATGTTTGACCATTCTTCCAAAAGCACATTTGTGAGGTCGGGCACTGATGTTGGACGAGAAGACCTGGCTCACAGTCGCCGATCTAATTCATCCCAAAGGTGTTCTTTCGGGTTGAGGTCAGGACTCTGTGCAGGCCAGTCAAGTTCCTCCACCCCAAACTCGCTCATCCATGTCTTTATGGACCTTTCTTTGTGCACTGGTCCAAACCATTTGGTGGAGGGGGGATTATGGTGTGGGGTTGTTTTTCAGGGGTTGGGCTTGGCCCCTTAGTTCCAGTGAAGGCGTCAGTATACCAAGACATTTTGGACAATTTCCTTCTCCCAACTTTGTGGGAACAGTTTGGGGATGGCCCCTTCCTGTTCCAACATGACTGCGCACCAGTGCACAAAGCAAGGTCCATAAAGACATGGATGAGCGAGATCGTGGTGGAGGAACTTGACTGGCCTGCACAGAGTCCTGACCTCACCCCGATAGAGTGGAGACTTTGAGCGTGGACTTCTTGTCCAACATCAGTGCCTGACCTCACAAATGCTCTTCTGGAAGAATGGTCAAACATTCCCATAGACACACTCCTAAACCTTGTGGACGGCCTTCCCAGAAGAGTTGAAGCTGTTATAGCTGTAAAGGGCGGAGCCAACTCAATATTGAACCCTACGGACTAAGACTGGGATGTCATTAAAGTTCATGTGTGTGTAAAGGCAGGCGTCCCAATACTTTTGGTAATACAGTGCAGTGCTTCTCAACTCCAGTCCTCAAGGCGCCCCAACAGGTCATGTTTTCAGGATTTCCCTCAGATGAAACGGCTGTGGTAATTACTAAGGCAGTGAAACGGATCAAATCACCTGTGAAAAATAATGGAGAGCCTGAAAACATGACTTGTTGGGGCGCCTTGAGGACTGGAGTTGAGGACCACTGATATATTGTATATAGTTGTCATTAAAATGCACTATTGTTTTTTTTTTTTTCAAAAAGCGTTTCACAGTGCCAGAGGCATAACTAGAATCTTCAGGGCCCTGTTGCAAGAAAGCATGAAGGGCACCCCTGACCCCAGCGGGGCTCCCCCCCATGATGGCTGAACACCTATGTGGTGTCCTATGCCTTCATACTTTTGCTAATGGGTGTCCCTCGTTCCCATCTCAAAAAAGTTGGGAGGTGGGTTTAAGGGATCTATTATCTACAAATTGATACTTTAAATCCAGCATGTCCATTATCATAGGGTTTGTGATACTATAGTATCAAAGTGCCTGGGATTGTGGAACATTGTTGATCATTGAAACAAACAGTCGGATCCAAGGTGAAGATGGCAAAGTGTTTTATGATATGTGTTCAATCTACAAATGTACGTAGGACGCTTTGCTTAGCCTGCTCAGTAAATAGTGGCGATGTGCCAGTATTAGGATTATTATAACAGCACTTATCATAAAATCATAATAAGAATAAATTCACAATGATTATCGTGCAGCTTATCATCACTCCTCCTGACCATATCACAAGTAGTTAGATGTTTGCAGAGGAGAGCAGAGAAATGCAACTGTTTGAGGCGGTTATGAAATAAAATTTTGTGATACAAAATAGCAAAATCAGAGTTAAAGCTGAACTCCAGGCAGATACATCGGGGGGGGAAATTATTATTTGTTCCCCTGCTGATTGTGTACGTTTGCCCACTTACAAAGAAATGAAGGGTCTATCATTTTTATCATAGGTATATTTTATATGATATATCAACCAAAAAAACACATAATACAAATGTTATAAATTAAGTTGCAGTTCAGTGAGTAAAATAAGTATTTGATCTCCAAACAAAACATGACTTAGTACTTGGTGAAGAAACTCTTGTTGGCGCAAACAGAGGTCAGACGTTTCTTGTAGTTGGTGACCAGGTTTTCACACATCTCAGGAGGGATTTTGGTCCACTCTTTTTTATATATCTTTTCTAAATTCTTAAGGTTTCTTGGCTGTCTCTTGGTAACTCTAAAGTTTCAGCTCACTGCATACTATGGGATTAAGGTTTGGAGACTGGCCAGGACACTCCACGACCTTCACCTGCTTCTTCTTGAACCACTCCTTTGTTGCCTTGGTGGTATGTTTTGGGTCATTGTCATGCTTGAAGACCCATCCACTACCCATCTTCAGTGTTCTGGCTGAGGGAAGAAGGTTCTCATCCAAGATTTTACAATACATTTCCCCATTCATTGGCCCCTCAATGCGGCAAAGTTGGTCTGTACCTTTAGCAGAGAAACAGCCCCAAAGCATAATGTTTCCACCACCGTGCTTGACTGTAGGGGGATGGTGAGCATTTTTCTTCCTCCAAACACGGCGAGTCGAGTTAATGCCAAAGAGCTCAATTTTGGTCTCCTCTGACCACAGAACTTTCTCCCAATCCTTCTCTGAGACATTTAGATGTTCATTGGCAAACTTCACAAGGGCCTGTACATGTGTCTTCTTGTGGAGGGGGGACCTTGCGGGCGCTGCAGGATTTCAGTCCATGGTGGTGTATTGTGTTACCAATGGTTTGTTTGGTAACTGTGGTCCCAACTGCCTTGAGATCATTCACAAGCTCCTCCCGTGTAGTTCTGGGCTGATCCTTCACTTTTTCTCATGATCATCCTCACCCCATGAGGAGAAATCTCGCATGGAGCTCCAGAGTGAGGGCGATTGAGAATTATTTTATAATTCTTCCATTTGCGAATAATCGCTCCAACAGTTGTCTCCTTCTCACCAAACTTCTTGCTGATGGTCTTGTAGCCCATTCCAGCCTTGTGCAGGTCTACAATCTTGTCCCTGACATCCTTCGACAGCACTTTAGTCTTGCCCATAATGGTGAGGTTTGAATAAAAGAAGGAGATTCAGTTGACAGGTGTCTTTTATACACATAACGAGTTGTCGTTAGGAGCACCTTCTTGCATTGACAGGACTAATCTGTGTATCACATGAGCACCTACTGTAGCCAAATACTTATTTTACTCACTGAACTGAAGCTCAATTTCTAACATTTGTACCATGTGTTTTTTCTGGATTTTTTTTTTTTTTTTACACCTATGATAAAAATTATAGACCCTTCATTTCTTTCTGGAAATGCTGAGTGTATCTTTTTGTTTCGGTTCCCTACTGCAGTAGTTATTAATTATTTGGAACCACTAATCAATACGAGGATAGGAGTCGCCCATCTATAAAATATCCAGAACAACTTGGTATCAGCCTCTTGCAGTCCCTGTACAGAATAAGTCAGGCTGGGAAAGGGAGACGTTTTATATCAGTTGGGAGTTTAAAAAAAAAAACTTTAAATAAATCAAAAATCCCGGACAAGTGAGACTCTATGGTCTGCCAAATCCTGGTCAAGTGAGACTCTATGGTTTGCCAAATCCTGGTCAAGTGAGACTCTATGGTTTGCCAAATCCTGGTCAAGTGAGACTCTATGGTCTGCCAAATCCTGGTCAAGTGAGACTCTATGGTTTGCCAAATCCTGGTCAAGTGAGACTCTATGGTTTGCCAAATCCTGGTCAAGTGAGACTCTATGGTTTGCCAAATCCTGGTCAAGTGAGACTCTATGGTTTGGCCCCCGGTGGGTGGGGGGTTCGGGAAGTGTTTTCAGTTGCTGAGATTTGGTTGTTATATTGTAGCTAAATATTACGTTAAACTGTTTTACTGATGGTCTTTGTGCATTGTAAAATACTTTCCTGGTGACTCACTAAACTAATGATTGTTTTGGCAATCGCATTGGTCTGGTATTTGCTGAAGGCTTCCCTTGTATGTGGTGCATGATGTGAGAAGCTTACTGAAGTCGGGAACTTCCCTAAAATTTTTATGCTGCTAAATGAAAAAAGGATTTTACAGGTAAGTATGATGAAATAATCCAATTTTCTTTTTCATACATCATTGGACACAGAGTCAGGGTAATATTCATTACCTACTGGGACGTCCCAGAGCAATAGCCTTGAAAGGAGGGAGAAACCCTGCCAAACAATAGCCATCAGAACTTCTACAGCAGTACACTGCGGCCGAAAGCCGAATCCTCGGCCGCTCGAACATCCACTTGATAACATTTTGTGAACGTATGCACTGAAGACCAGGTAGCAGCCTTACAAATCTGAGCCACAGATACCTGATGGCGAAAAGCCCAGGAGGGTCCTACACCCCTGGTAGACTGAGCTCTCACCCTAAAGGGAGGAGGTTTATGTTTCAAAACACCTCAGCAGGGAGACCTTCTAATAGGGCTCGCAAAGCCCTTAGGTAACAATCCCGCTAAGCACCTTTAGCCTGCCAAGCAACACCCGGCGACTCATGTGACCCGGGTAAGGAAAAAATGAACCGCTGCAAGTGTCTGTTCAGAGCCTGCTCTGTGTCCCACAGCTGCCTCCTGGAAGCACTGCATGCTTGGCCTACGCAGCTTAAATAAGCTGGGTGTGCACGGGAGTGACGTCACGCGGCTCCAGCCAGTCACACAGCCGGAATCCGCGGCCCCGGAAGGAAGAGGGGTGAAGATGGATGCGGCCTCCAGGGGGGACAGCGCGGGCTTCGTTTGCAGGTAAGTGCCACATAATGGGCTAGTATGTGATGCATACTAGCCCAATATGCTTTTACTTTGCAGGGTTTGCAGGGAACAAAAAAGGAAGTAAAACCCATCAGGGTTTACTTCCTCTTTAAGAGTATATTGGTTACTTAATGACAGTCATTAGTTTGTCCTTCTTCATCCTCTACTTGTTACCATCTGTGGTCACACTTAGTTAATAGGGTTTGTAAGAAGCTATTTCTGTATTGAACTTTTCTTGTTTTTATTGTTGTAGTTTGGATTCTGTTTTACTTATATGATTTAACGTTGTCATTTGTTTAAATCAGAGAAGTCCTTTTAGAACGATTTTTTTGCAATCACTTCATTAGATACACCTGGACTGTCACGTGATCTACCTCATATAATAGAGAGTGTCTTGTTCTTGCAGATTTGTGGTTTTGGCAAAGCAGGTAAATCGTGTGAAATGCGTCAACCTCGTTCATTCTCATCCCCCACTTGTACCCATTCTGTACTTATGGTTAAAATAAAGAATTTGATACATTTTGTTGTGTGGGAGTGCAGCTTATCCAGGAATTTGCTATTCACCCCATCTAGGTCGCGGGCAGCGCTTGCTCCATGCGGCGGCTTCACCCTGCGTCTCCTCCTGGTGCTTCACGGCGGCTTCCCCTGCATCTCCTCTCTCCTCTTCCTCAGCAGCCAATAGGGTCACTTCTCCTCTCGGCCAATCGGGTGAAGGGTCTCAAGACCCACTACCTGATTGGCCGGGAGGAGAATCAGTGTGACAAATAGCGAATATTCATTCGCTATTGTCACACAACTGAGTGCGCAGTGCTCTGCGCCCCGAGCCCACCCTTTTTTGAAGCCTATTAAAGCCTCTGGCTCTAATCACGTGCTTTAAAAAAAAAAAAAAAAACACCCCACTGGAATCCATGCTTCCGGTGCCCCGCATTTAGATTAGTGTTTCGGTTGCATGGATAGGAACAGGGCCGGTGCTACCACTAGGCAAACTAGACAGCCGCCAAGGGCGCATTGCTGCCTAGGGCGCCCGGCCATTGGTGTTCCTACTCTCTTCTCTCTGCAGCAAGCAACTAAGTCTCAGCATCAGCAGGCAGCCGCCGCTCCGTTCGCACATAGTGTCAGAGGCACAGCAGTGGCGGAGGACTGTGTGTGTGTCCCGACTCCCGAATGAATGGAAGCAAGCAAACGTTTATCGATGGGCGCTGGTGAGGCTGCATTTAATGGGCGCTGGTGAGGCTGCATTTGATGGGCGCTGGTGAGGCTGCATTTGATGGGCGCTGGTGAGGCTGCATTAGATGGGGGCTGGTGAGGCTGCATTTGATGGGGGCTGGTGAGGCTGCATTTGATGGGGGCTGGTGAGGCTGCATTTGATGGGGGCTGGTGAGGCTGCATTTGATGGGGGCTGGTGAGGCTGCATTTGATGGGCGCTGGTGAGGCTGAATTTGATGGGCACTGGTGAGGCTGCATTTGATGGGCGCTGGTGAGGCTGCATTTGATGGAAGCTGGTGAGGCTGCATTAGATGGGGGCTGGTGAGGCTGCATTAGATGGGGGCTGGTGAGGCTGCATTTGATGGGCGCTGGTGAGGCTGCATTAGATGGGGGCTGGTGAGGCTGCATTTGATGGGCGCTGGTGAGGCTGCATTTGATGGGCGCTGGTGAGGCTGCATTTGATGGGGGCTGGTGAGGCTACATTTAATGGGCATTGGTGGGCTGCATTTGACGGGCGCTTCATTAGAAAGGTGGGGTATACATGGGCAGGACAAAAGGGGATGGAGTCAGGGGTGAACCAGGGTGGGGGGCGGTGGCAAAATGAGGTTTCGCCTAGGGTGTCAAAAATCCTTGCACCAACCCTGGATAAGGGGGCGGCGCGCCTGTGCCCTGCATTACGGGCCGCCACTGAAACCAAATTGGTCAACAAGTTAAAGCCTACCCCAAGCTAGGAGAAGGGTCTCGTACTAAGAAGACTGCCCAATAAGAGTATGGCAAACTTATACAAACATTACTAACATTGACCCATATTACTAAAAGCAATTCCTGAGATAACTGGGTAATGACCACTATATGAAAGTGGGGAACATATTACTTATGTTGGCAGGTTGGTCAACTAGCGATAAAGGACACGAATATAGTAGGCGGCTAGCTCAGGCCATTCCCAACCCTGCCATTCACACCCACCGGGACCAAACTATGGGTCCAAACAAAAAAAAAAGGGGGGGAGGGAAGAAGAGGGGAGAAGGAGGAAGCAGAGAACAAAAAGATAAGGAATGGGGAGAGGGTGGGGACACCACCAACTGCCCTTTCCATCTATCTCTGAGGAGTAGGCGTAGGAATATCATGCCATAGGCGACATTGAGTTGAGAATACCACGATTCAGAATCATGCAATTGTGACCAGATATCAATTGGCATCCTGTTGTAGCTCCTGGTACGATCGAGAACCTTGAAAGGTCACCCAGGGTGCCCAGATATCAGAGTATTTGGAAGCTTTATCAAGAGTGGTGTAGATCAGCTCCTCCATCTCTGCTATGCAGTTAAAGTGGAACTTCAGTAATTTTTTCATCTTTCCATCTATTAAATCTTCTGCTCTTGTTGTTGTTGTTTTACCTTTGGATAGTAAAACATTTTTTTTCTGCCAGTAAATCCCTTATACAGCCCACTTCCTGTTTCCTGTCTGGTCATTAGCCTAGGCTTATGACATCATACACAGATCTCTGTCTCCTGTGAGAGTTTGCCAGGTAGGAAAGGGGGGATGAGTAATAAGAGGGACAATGAGAGCTGCAGAGCTGGAGGTGTGCCTCTGTGTGTCTGTGTAAATCCAGGAAGTGAACGGGCAGCAGCTTTAGCTGCCCACAGTTAAAATGGCTGCAGGCAGACTCAGTGGAGGGAGATTTCTGCAGCATATTTGGCAAAGTACAGAATCACAATATATATAAAATAATATGAAAAGTAGTTGGAGGGAAGCTTCAGAATGGCAAAGATGTTTTTTCTTTACAAATTATGTGCAGTTCCTCTTTAATACGCTTGAACCACTCCTTCATCGAAGGGGGGTGGGGAGGGATATGGACCTCCAATGTATTGAGACACATAGTCTAGCAGCATCGATCATATGCAATCGATTTGTAATAGCTCTTGTTAGATATCTTGGAGAAATGAAGAACACCATTGTTTCTTTTATTATTTCCGTTATACAAATGAAAAAAGTGCTTTTTTTTAAGCACTACTTTATATTGGCTTTTGAAATTTACAAATGCAGCAATTTAGACATTGGATGAAAGGTTTAGCGCTGAGAAACACTTTTTTTGAAAGATAAATAGTGCATTTCATATAAAACTATATAGATCAGACCAAAATGAGGGACTAATAAGAGGGACAGAGGGACATTGCTCCAAATCAGGGACAGTCCCTCCAAATCAGGAACAGTTGGGGGCTATGACAGATTTGTGTCTGTCCTCTGATTGGACCAGGGGTGGCCCATCCATTAAGGGTGCACAGGCGCTGCCCCCCCCCCCCCCCCCGTCCATCGCTGCCTCCCCTATCCATGCATCTGGCCCCTTTCAGGACACCGGCGCATGAACTCCAATAGGCTTCAATATAGGGGGGGGCTCGGGTTGCAGAGAATTCGCTCTCAGCCCACCCAGGTGTGTTACAACAGTGAATGAGGGGTGGTTGGTTGTTTGCTGCCCCCCCCCCCCCCCAAAAAAAAACACCAGCCGCCACTGGATTGGACACAGCCGATCAGCTGAAATCATTGGCTGAAATCTGCTGCCAAGCTCATGCTGTGTCCAATCACAGCACAGGTTGGCAGGGGGTGTGCACATGTGCGCCCCAAATCCGGAAGGCAGCCTTCCATGTGCATCTACGTGACTGCAGTATATTTACTGTAAGCAGTCGGCAGATGGTTACAAAAAAAAGAAGAGATACAAAGTAAACGGAAAGATTTGATAATAGAGAAATTGACACATGCATTTCCTAGAAATGGAATCAAGGATTTCCCCATCTGGTCAACTCGGAGACATTTAAATCGCCGACTCTGTATGGATGCCATATAGGACCCTCTGAAAACAAATATTTTACATAACAGATCACGCACTTAAGAATTTGCACAAGCAGCACTATACTAATTACAAGAGACATTCATTTCTGCTATCTCTGAACACCTTATCAGCATCACTGACCTCCAGACTCCCAAATACCTCAATGGAGAACAAGGAGACCAACTGTCTCTCTGTCCCCCAACAAGACATGTCAGGGATCTGGAGAACAACAATTTGTTCCTATATAATCTTTCCTGCAAAATCATTCTAGAAAGAGAACCTGTTATTTTGTTAAAGAACATTAGCATATAAGCATTTAGTGATGTCACTTAAAAATGCACAACTATTACTTTTTTATAAAATAGGACTCACTCGCAGGGATTGTGTAGCTCATGTACTGCTTGACCCGTCTATGAAAATAAATGGATAGAAAAAGCTTTTATCCCAAAGAGTACAAACTGATGTACAGAAATTCAGTAGTTAAAGTGGACCTTGTATTCAGTATAATAAGAGATCCATGCTAGGGATTGGAATTGTGTCAGTGTAACATTTCCTGGTATTTATGACCTTCCACAGAGATAACATTACCGAATTATCAAATTCATAAAAAATGATATCATTCTATGTCACTTTTATCTCATACCATGCCTCTATTATCCATCACATGCCTGACAAAGGGGTCCTGCATGGCACCTTATCACTGTGATGTGAGATTTACAGCTCTGATGCTCACATTCCCATTGTAGGCACTTTTGGCTGTACACATGGCTCAGCATGGTCACCCTGAACGATCTGTGGCTGTACAGCCCCATATGCAGCAAACTGTGGTGCTCTGTGTTTTGACACTTTTCTTTCAGAATTAGCATGAGCTTTTCCTGCAATTTGAGCTCCAGTAGATCACCTCCCCACCTCCAACAATGAGACTTCCCTCCCTACCTCCATCAATGAGCCTTCCCCCCACCTCCATCAATGAGCCTTCCCCCCACCTCCAACAATGAGACTTCCCTCCCTACCCCCGCCAATGAGCCTCCCATCCCCACCTCCATCAATGAGCCTTCCCCCCACCTCCATCAATGAGCCTTCCCCCCACCTCCAACAATGAGACTTCCCTCCCTACCCCCGCCAATGAGCCTCCCATCCCCACCTCCATCAATGAGCCTTCACTCCCCACCTCCATCAACGAGCCTTCCCTCCCTACCCCCACCAATGAGCCTCCCGTCCCCACCTCCATCAATGAGCCTTCCCCCCACCTCCATCAATAAACCTGTCTTCCCCCCACCTCTATCAATGAGCCTTCCCTCCCCACCTACATCAACAAGCTCTCCCTCCCAACCTCCAACAACGAGCCTTCCTGTCCCTCCTCCATCAGTGAGCCTTCTCTTCCAACCTCCATTGATATGCCTTTCCTCCCCACCTCCATCAATGAGCCTTTAACCCCACCTCCATCAATGAGCCTTCTCGCCACCTCCATCAATGAGCCTTCCCTCCCCACCTCCATCAATGAGCCTTCCCTCCCCACCTCCATCAATGAGCCTTCCCTCCCTACCTCCACCAATGAGCCTTCCCTCCCCACCTCCATCAATGAGCCTTCCCTCCCCACCTCCATCAATGAGCCTTCCCTCCCCACCTCCATCAATGAGCCTTCCCTCCCCACCTCCATCAACGAACCTCCCCCCCTCCATCAATGAGACTTCCCTCCCCACCTCCATCAATAAGACTTTCCTCCCAACCTCCATCAATGAGCCTTAGCCCCACCTCCATCAATGAGCCTCCCATCCCCACCTCCATCAATGAGCCTTCCCTCCCAACCTCCATCAATTGTCCCCACCTCCATCAATGAGCATTCAACCTCACCTCCATCAATGAGCCTTCCCTCCCCACCTCCATCAATGAACCTTCCCTCCCCACCTCCATCAATGAACCTTCCCTCCCCACCTCCATCAATGAACCTTACCCCCAACCTCCATGAATGAGCCTTTCCCCCCCACCTCCATCAATGAGCCTTTCCTCCCCACCTCCATCAATGAGCCTTCCCTCCCCACCTCCATCAATGAGCCTTTCCTCCCCACCTCCATCAATGAGCCTTTCCTCCCCACCTCCATCAATGAGCCTTCCCTCCCCACCTCCATCAATGAGCCTTCCCTCCCCACCTCCATCAATGAGCCTTCCCTCCCCACCTCCATCAATGAGCCTTCCCTCCCCACCTCCATCAATGAGCCTTTTTTTCTGTTTTCAACACGTGAACATCAGGCACAACATGCTCACTTGCCTAATCTATCCCACCCACTTTCAGATGTCATTGTAATGGCTATGGGATAATCAATGTTATTCCCTTTACCTGTCAGTGGTCAGAATGTTACATTAAAGTGTTACTAAACCCAGGAGCCTGCACTCACTATATCTGGTCTTCCACATTACACAGAACATGGAAATGCAAATATTTTAGGAAATATACACTGCTAAATACCTTTTCCCATTAGCGGTATATAGCAGTCTTGTGACTTCTATCAGTGTCTGGTTAAAGCTTGAGGAGTTTTCATACTGCACTGAGCTGTCCTATCTGGATCCAGGATCCCTGACCCTCTGCCTAGACAGTGCTGATTGGCCCTGTGCTGATTACATGCACTTTCTCAAGAAAAAAAAAAAAACTCTCTAGCCATACACACCAAACATGTGCAGCATGTCCCCTAGCCCCTGTTCCATCAGCAGATGGTTTGGGGACAGTGGAAGAAGGGGAGAATCAAAGAAGACAGGATCAAGCAGCCTTTTTCTTTTTACGCAATGCAGAGGATGAAACCCCTTAGGTTCCACAGTGGAGTATAACAAGCATGATTTATTGCCTATACATACTGATTGTGCTGTTGCGGGTTGTGGGGCAGGGGGGGAGGGGCCATAGCATTTCCGAGCATGTGCAAGAGCTTCTTCACCAGCCTATTGCGCGTGCTCCGAAACGCGTTACCACCCCTGCCTGACGTCACTTCCAGTACGTGCGTTCCACATGACGCAAGTGTGTTCTGCAGTGGTTTCCGAAAGTAAGGAGGCCATCTTGCCCCCTTCTGCAGCTGCTGGTCAGTTTCTCTATGTGGAGTTTGCGATAGGAGCCAGGATTACCCAATTGATGTGCCTATTTTTTTACTGGATCTTGTAAGTGTTTTTAACCATATATTCATTAAAAAAGTGTGGGAATACTGCACTTAGAAGCGCCTTCCTGTTCATTCTTATATGTATTCTTCAACCTGTGTAATAATCTTTATTTTTTCAACCACTTCAGGACCACCCGCCATCGTTATACGTCGGTACTTTGACGTTGAATACCGTTGTTATGGCTAGCTGCCATAACCCCGGTATTTTTAAAAACGGCTGGCGGTCCGGTTTCCGATAAAAGTGGTCTCTGTGGCGGATTTGCCGCGAGATCGCTTTTATCGGCGGTGGGAGAGGTGCCCCACCCCCCTCCCGACGCTTTCCGGTCATCTCCGCTTACTGGAGCCAACGGTAGCGGCGGAGACGATCGGGTCCTTTCCTCTGATAGGCATGAAGTCGACTCCATACCATTGGATGACGGAAGCGATGTCAAACTTAACTTCCGCCCAATGGTCTTAAAAGGGAAAAAACATTTTATTGAAAAAAAAAAGACTTTTTAAAAAAAAATAATGTATTACATTTTAGTGTAAATATGAGATGTGAGGTCTTTTTGACCCCCCAGATCTCACATTAAAGAGGTCCTGTCATGCTTTTGTTCTATTACAAGGGATGTTTACATTCCTTGTAATAAAAATAAAAGTGATCCAAAAAAAATAAATAAATAAAAAGTAAAACAAATAAGACAAAAAAAAGAAAAAAAAAAGAAAATTTAAAGTGCCCCGTCCCACTGTGCTCGCTCACAGAAGCGAACGCATACGTAAGTCACGCCCGCATAACTAAACGATGTTCAAACCACACATGTGAGGTATCGCCGCGATCGGTAGAGCGAGAGCAATACTTCTAGCCCTAGACCTCCTCTGTAACTCAAAACTGGTAACCTGTAGACATTTTTTAAGCTTACCCCGACTTGTTCATTCCCAACTTGTTCGTTTCCTGACTTGTTCATTCCCCGACTTAGTTGGGGTAGGCGGAACACTTTGGTGGGGGTGGGGGGTGGGTCAGCCAAGCCTCTTGACCTTTGACCTCTGGGGGGACACGCCTGCTGACCTTTGACCTTTGGAGGAGGTCCCTATTCCAATCCCTGAGTCCTAACCTTGTTCTTCAAGGGGAAACCCTAACCCCTAGGCAAAGCATGACATGGTGGGTATCAATTTACTCGGCGATATAAAAAAAAATTGTACTAACTTCTTATTTTTTAATTTAAAAAAAAGTGTATTTTTTCCCCCCCAAAAATTGCGTTTGTAAGACCGCTGCTGAAATACAGTGTGACATAAAGTATTGCAACGACTGCCATTTTATTCTCTAGGGTGTCTGAAAACAATATATATAATGTTTTGGGGGTTCTAAGTAATTGTCTAGCAAAAAAAAAAACAGATTTTAACTTGTAAACATAGTCTGAAAAAACATAGTAAAATAAACATTGTAAACACAGAGTCTGAAAAATAGGCCCGGTCCTTAAGTGGTTAAATAAATACAATTTCTATTGGATGAATTTTTCCAGTGCTCCGGGACCTTCTCACTATGATCTGATTGTGGCATTTGTGGGTCGTATAATCTTCATCCCTCTGCAGTCTGGGTTCCCCGCACTTAATGTTTCTTTTTTTGTATTTTTAATTATAGTGAGAGAGTAACAACCTGTAGAACTGATCCCCTATTAATATTCATGACGCTGCATGTTATATACCCAGGAACTCGGAGCCAGCCAACAACGGAGACGTCAGACGAGACACCGAAAAAAATGCACCCCGGGGCAAATCTAAAAGAGCCACCCTTTGGCCTGCTGTAAATTCCTCCTTCCCAGGTCAGGTACTGAAAGTGCTGAAGACAAAGTCAGGTAATTAGACATCTTCAGGAAGAATGGCGGGCTAAGCGCCTCCCGGGAAAAGCTTTCATTTAAATACTGACAGTTTAATCGTCTGATCGTTTAATCGTCCGCACAAGGTCCTGCAGAGCAGAAATCAGGCTGAAAGTGGGAGGCTCTGCATTGTGAGCCAATAGGATGATGCTGCATTACACGGTGTGGTTTGGCTTGACATGTTTCAGGCACTGGGACCCTGAGAGGGGAGATGCTTATGCAGCTTATTTTGAAGCGTGACATGTTGGGTATCAATTTACTCAGCGTAACATTATCTTGCACAATATTAAAAAAACATTGCGCTAATTTCTTATTTTTTAATTAAAAAAAATGTATTCTTTTCCAAAAAAAAAAATTGCGCTTGTAAGACAGCTGCGGAAGTACGGTGTGACATAAAGTATTGCCACGACCGCCATTTTATTCTCTAGGCTGTCTGAAAACAATATATATAATGTTTGAGGGTTCTAAGTAATTGTCTAGCAAAAAAAAATGGA